>NC_092867.1:53876176-53936266 GCF_032062135.1 Pyxicephalus adspersus
TATCTATCAATCTAGCTATCTATCTAGCAAACAGTGAAACACTCTACCTATCTGAGTACAGCAGATTTCAGGACTGCACCAATACAGTACAATCCAACAATCTATCTGACTAATAGTGTGAGTGTGACACAGTCTACCAAAGTAAAGCACTTTTTTCACTTTGACAAAGAAAGCTAAGCAGCACAGAAAGCTTGTGATGCTATCAGCAAATCTCTGTCAGGAGTGGTAAATGCAGGCATGCCCTGGCCTTATATAGGCCAATGGCTGCCTGTGTGGCATGCAGTGACAGACAGCCAATCGGCTGTCTACCATAACAAAGATGGAGGGGGCATCCCTGGTCTAATTGGAGGGGACTGTGCATCATGGGGGAGGTCCCCAGTTGTTTGAATGCATTGTGGGAGGGTCGAATTCGGGTATTCGAATCCAGCAAAATTCGTGTCGGGTCCACCCGAATTCGAACGGTCATATTCGGGTCGAACATTAGGACGACCTGAATTTGAACAACACTAGTGCTGTGCTTCTACTATGTATTCCTTAGATAGAGTTTTTCTATCCAAGAACACAGGGCACTACAGGTGATGGATGGAGACAAGTTCCCATTCATCACCTGTAGTGCCCGGACATCATAGTGGAACTGCAGAGGTAATCTGCAGTTCAGTTCCAACGTGACGTCACATTGGAAACTGAACTGCAGACCTCTGCAGTTCTACTACAATGTCCAGACACTACAGGTAATGAATAGGGACTTATATAATATTATAATACTTCTTTGTGAATATGTGACTTTAAGGAGGGGGAGATAGTCATCACCATTTCCTCATTTAATAGCAACTCTACATACCAATATAGTTCATCTATCATCCCCTTATCTCCATGAAATTAGAACTCAGTTTATTTATTTATATCTACCGTCTGACCAGCGAAACTGTATCGAAAACCTTTTACTACATATACTAATGACATTACTAAGACAAAGACACAAAGGGAATTGCAGGATAGTAGGCAAACTCTATAATCAATAATATTGGTGATGGTATATTTATATGGTCAACAATGTTCGATCCCATCCCATAGGCATGTAGTTCCATTCCATCCATGGTGACCATTTTTTTTTTTTTAATTTAGTTACCGAGGCCTTAGACAGAACCATTTTGGCTGCAGTAAACAAATATGTCAATAATGTAAATTGGTTTATACTACAAAAAGATGGTTTCAAGTTCAAGAGTGCTTCAGCTGGATGTTTAGGAAAAGAACAACCCACTATGGTGTATGCAATTTGATATACTCCTATCCAAAACTTCCTAATTTTGGGGCATTCCCACCAAATATGGTGAAGAGTTCTTAAGGTGTTACAGCCCCTAAAACAATTGCCCGTACAGTTTGATTAAAATTTAGCAAGGCTGGATGGTACCACATGCCATCTCGTCATTAGTTTATAATTATTTTCCACAGCTGAAGCATTTATTAACGCTAATAATGATACTACAATGAGCTATACTACAATGAGCTATTCTGATCCCAATCCTCTTGTTGAAGCGTTTCACCCAAGCCCCCCTCCCATTTAGATATATATGAAGGGGTATTCATGTTAATCTGAACTAAGCAATTATACAAAGCCGATAATACTCCTTTAGAATTTGGGTCCTTTACACACGATTTTTCAAACAATGTCATAATATAGTTGCCCTTGATTGATCCCAATCTAGATTGAACAAAATGCCTAGTTTGTAGGTAATTTATACTTATCACAAAATTACCCAAGTGGAATTATCCCAGACTGATTTAAAAAATGATGAATTCTGGAGAAGCCCTTCTCAATCCACCAAGCAAAACGCCTTGGCTCCTCCATGCCAGGGGGAATAACCGATTCCCAGTAATCAGGGCTACTGGAGTATAGGAAGACATAAGGTCCCCTGTCTGTTTGATATTGACCCAGATTTTCAGAGTATGTTACAATATAGGGTTAGATATACCGTGCCTTTGTGTACCCGAAACCCAGAGTAGAGCTTCTACCGATAGTGGTGCAACCATTGTCTTCTCAATATTTACCCATTTAGGTGTATGGCTCCTATTATAATACATTAAAAATGGAGCTACCTGAGCCGCCTTATAATACAGGCTCAGATTTGGTACTGATAAGCTTAGTTCGAAAAAAAAGTATGTCTAGGAACACGTGGTCGCTTTCCCCTAAAAAAAAAACTCAATCATCTTACTCTGTAACAATTTAGGTACCTAAGTAGGTATAGCTAATGGGAGAACTCTCATGGGGTACAATAATTTTGGTAACCAGGACATCTTTATAGAAGCTATCTGACCCAACCATGATATTTGATATTGTTTCCATGATTCAAAGAGACCTATCAGATTTTTCACCAGATCAGGAATATTAGCAGCATATAATGCCTCATAAGTAGAAGCATTATATACACCCAAATAGCTAAGCCTTTTTGTTTCCCATTGAAAAGGAACATTTTCTTCACCATTTCTGATGCCAAAGTAACATTACCCCGAAAAAGTCTGAAAATGCCCCAAAATCTCCATCAAATCAGGCAGAGATACCATGGGATTTGTCAAACTGAGAAATATGAGAAGTATGTCACCTGCAAAGAGGGAGAGCTTATGTCGATTGCCTTTCACCTCTATTCTCTGAATATCTACATTGTTACGGATTGCTATAGCCAGGGGCTTGGGTCTCCACCGCCAATGCAAATAGCAGTGGTGATACTGTACACCCCTTTCTAGTACCTCTACCTATCAAAAAACTCTCTGAGTGATAACCCATATATTGGATAAATGCTTTAGGGGAAGCATAGGAGGATACCCATTTACAGAAGTTTGGTCTGAAAGCCCATTTGATAAGTAAAGACATAAGGTATGACCTTAATACTGAATCAAACGCTTTACTAATATCTAAACTTAATAAAAATGCTGGGGTTCTGTCTTGCTTAGCCTGGTGTACTAAATGTAGTACCCTCCGTATGCTATCTCCTGCTTACCATCTATGAATAAATCCTGTTTGGTCGGTTGATACAATATCACCAATACTCAGGCTAGGATCTTGGTGTTCAGGTTAAATAGGGTCATTACATCAGTGGAGGGCTTTGGTAACATACAAATAGCCACATCCAATATACTAGGTTCCAATGCCTCCCCTTTCAAGATACAATTAAACATCTCTACCAGATAAGGTCCTAAGATCTGTAGATATATTTTATAATAAACTGCCATAAATCCATCAGGTCCCGGACGCTCGTTATCACTTCAGATAAAGTAATTGGGGCTTCCATTTTACCTTTTGCACATGAATTAAGTTCCGGTAATTTTATGTTCTTTTATGTTTAAGTTATCTAAGGCTCTTTTATCAAAAGAACCAGGGATTTGATACAATACTCGCAGATGAGCATGAAACTCCTGTAATATATGTGTTGTATTGCTATTCATTCCTATCCCATTAACCCTAAGTCTAGAGGGTCTATAAGAATTTAAGCGCCTTTCAGGTTATCTCAGGCCATTTGCCAGCATCGTTTGCATTGTGTTACTATATCTATGAAATTTATTATTGGACCATCTCAGCTTTTTTCAGCTTCTGATACTGTGCAGAGATTGATTATGGATCTCATCCAATTGTCGTTTTAAACTTTTACTCAGTGAGGCTATATATTGGGTTCTCACCGCCACATACTTGATTTCCAAAGCTTTAATAGTAATAGTGCAAAGTATTCAGCCATAATCCCCTGTAGTTTTTGGTCTGCATCTGGATTGCTTAACAATGAGTTATTAAGTGACCATCTAAATAAATCTGATTTCGGAAAAGGAGAGGATAATGTAGCCAAAACAGCATCATGGTCAGACCATGGAACCGCTCGAACATAACATGTTGTTACCAAAGGCAATGCCCCTTGATATATTAAAATGTGGTCTTTGCGCGTTAACAATTGATAAGGATGTGAAAAATAAGTATGATGTAAATCTTTAGGGTGTAGTTCCCTCCACAAATCTACTAGTGTCTCAGATCTAAATAATTCAAGCAATCTATTGAATGTACTAGTATCTCTAAATATATCAGTGTCCGTAGACACCTTTTTCCTGTCCAGATTAGGCATCAAAGGTACATTAGTATCGCCACATAATATCAGGATACCCTGTACATGTTGACGTACTAAGTTCATAAGGCCTTCAAAAAAGCATAACTAATTGTCATTAGGAGCATAATAGGATACCAAGGTTACTTTGGCATCATTCAATGTGCCCACCAGAAGCAAATAGCGACCGTCCCCATCAGCTACCTCTTTAATTATAGTTAGAAATTGAAATTAAACTGCTTTCCTAAAACCAATGAACACTCCTCTCCGCTTTACTGCGGCACTTGCCTTAAAAACTGTGGGGTAGGCGGCATGAAAGTAGTGTGGGCAAGAAACAGTAAAAAAAAATATGTGCCTCCTGTAGGCATATCTGCCTTTTGTTTGTGAAAATATTGAAACGCTTGTGACCTCTTGACTGGAGAGTTGAAACCCTGCACATTAAGAGATAATATTGATACTACCACTTTATCATACTTTTATGTCGCCTATAGAATGATTCTATCATCAATATTTGTACCATGAGCCACCTACCTAACATCAAGAACAATAGGGAAAAGACAAAACAGAGACAGGAAGACAAAGACCACACAAGACTAACACCATATACAATATATATTCCCAAGCAATGTAGAATTAGGACCTATTCCCACCAATGCAAAAAAAACTTCATAGCTCATGTAAATCCACAGAAATATCTATAACATGGATAAAGAGACTTCAGCCTCACTAACTTCAGTGTCTACAAAGAGCATACATATGATAAAAACAAACATTAAATCAATATGGATATTCAAGTACTACTCTGGGAGAATCTCAGACGTTTAAGTGATGTTTCAATCTTATGTTCCTTGGTCCCCTTTTGTTGCTGGAGAACCTCTGACCGTAATGTGGGGGAACAAGTACTTTCTACAGCTTTTGATTTCTATGACTATTCTTTATCCAACTGTCCCACTGCTTGAAAGCACATTTTAGCCTCCCCTGGTGAAGAAATTGCATTGCATTTTGCCTTCATAAGAAAAGAGAAGCCCCATTTGTATGGAATCTGTTGTTTCTGTAGTATCTGTAAGTAGGGTTTCAGTTTTCTACGGCGTAATACTACCGCCGGTGCCAAATCTGTAAAAAACTGAATATTATGCCTTTGAAAAGATAAATACTCCTTCTTCCTAGCTGCTTTCATTAACATATCTTTAACTCGACAGTGGTGACCACTATATCTCTTGATGGGCCTTCCAATTTTGGTTTTGCCAATGTAGGGTGTACACGGTCCAACTCTAGATTTTCTGCACGTATCTCAGGACATAATTCTTTAAAAAGCATGGTAACTGTTGTATTAAGTTCATTTATTTTTTCTGGTAAGCCACGGATGCGAAGATTTGAACAGCGGGACCTATTCTCATAGTCCTCTAATTTATGATGTAAGGTTCTTGTTTCAAGAACTCTATATCCTCTTCATGTCCCCCCAAAAGAGTTGTGGCATCATCCATTCTCCCCTCCAATTGCGCTATACGCTGGCCAAGCTCTCTCGGCTCTTTAGAAAAATGCTCAGTGATTTTGTTTGAAGTATTCTCCAAAGCTATTTTCAGTATTATTTGAAATCTATCAAGGAGATTATCTGGGTCAGATACCTGCTGCTGATGATCAACTGCAGCTTGGGTTGAAGGAGAGCTCCCTGGAAGCATGTCCAGCTCATTAGAGCCCTCTCTCCTCTTCTGCTTCATAGGAGAGGGAGCATGTCCACCATCTTATTTTCTCTACTCGCTGCTGCCGTTTGAACTATTGCCCGGGGTTGCCAGTTCTTACCCTGTTTTGGCATCCGTGCTTCTTCTCCTAGATTCCCCTGCTGTGATACCCGCTCTCTAGACCCCTCTGAGTTTCAGAAAGTCATTGTTGCGCCTGCTAGGTAGCCTTGTTTGTCCCAGCGTGGAGTGGAGCCGGCTCAGGGTGTTACCATCCGTCGAGTCCACGCATGAGCCCCCTTCCTGCTCTTCCTTCTCTTCTTGTCGTCCTTCTACTGGGTCTTGGTCATGGCTTTCTTGAAACCCTTCTTGGGCGCTGGGGTGGACTTCGCGGGTTCAGGCATTTTGAAAGATTTTCTTCTCTCGACGTAGAAGAAAACTTACTGAGGCTGCGGCTGTGTGTTGGTAATAAAGGCGTCTTATGCAAGTTAAACCTGATCCGTCCTCACTGTTCTATTAGACTGAACAGCCATGTGATGGGGGATGAGGTAAATGATTTATTCATTGCTGATTGGTTTGCATACCAATATACAGTTAATGTCTCACTTCTAAAGTGACCAATAAGCAGCGCTGCCCACTTCAGATTAAGAGCACTGTTCCAATTTCTTATATCATTACACTAATACTCCCCTATATATTTTATAGAATTGCTGCAGCTACCAAAAGCTGCAGAATATTGCTAGACTTAAGCCACAGAGCAAGGCTGTAGTTTTCAGCATCTGCACAGCAAATCCCTTCCATTTCCAGAAGTTGCACAGCATTACTCTCATATACACAGACACAGCTCTGATTATATTTTACCTGTTAAGCTTAGCCTAGTTAAAAAAAAAACAGTTGAGATTTAAGCACATGTAATGATTTATTACAAAATCAAAAGTTAAACATTTTCTGTGAGATGTTACAAACAAAACAAAAAAAGTTTAAAAAAGAAGCTTCTCCCGGAATGTGATTGTCAAAGTTGATTTTTTTTAATGTTCCCGCCTAAATAGCGGTACGTTACAGATAAACAAGTGAGTGCTCACACACTTTTATTTCTATTAACCACCTGGGCGTTAAACCCGACTTAGTTCGGGGTAAAAACACTTGCAAAAAGTGTTAAACCCGAACTTTTCTCAGGTGGTTAAAAATATAAACAAACTTTATATTGCAATCCGATTGTCATACATTGTATGACAATCGGATTACAACTGAAAGAAAATACTTACCTGGTCCGCGCAGCTCCACTGGACACGTCTTTTCTCTTCCTTCTTTTCCCGGCGAGTGCAGTGACGATCTCCGGGGTTTCCTGATGACGTCGCTGCATGCGTCGGTGCGGGAGGCGGGGCGGGAAATTCAAATCACTTTGTATTGAACTCAATACAAAAAAGCTGTATTGAGTGCAATACAAAGAAATCTTTATATAATATATATATAAAATTGTATTATATATATAATATATAGGCTACTGTACAATTACATTACATTATACACTATTTTTTTTTTTTTTATGTTTTACGTATTGGACATATATTTACAATAAGAAGAACCGCATCATCCCCCGACGGTCTTCCTCTTGGCGTGCTCGGTGTAGGTGACGGCATCGCGGATAACATTCTCCAGGAAAACCTTCAGCACTCCGCGGGTCTCCTCATAGATGAGGCCGGAGATACGCTTGACACCCCCTCTGCGAGCCAAACGGCGGATGGCGGGTTTGGTGATGCCCTGGATGTTATCACGGAGCACCTTCCTGTGGCGCTTAGCGCCTCCTTTCCCCAGACCCTTCCCTCCTTTACCGCGCCCAGACATGATGATTCTTCTGTGCTCTGAAGACGAACTGAGTTTTGTGACTGCCTGCTCTCTTTTTATGGAAACTTAGCAGACCTGATGGGAAACCACCTATGTAGGGGCGGAGTAACAACGTTGTGTTGTGGAGACTTTCTTTTTTTTTTAGCAAATTGCACTCATTTAAAAAACATTTAAATATTCTGATGATTTTAAACTACATTAAGTGCACTTCCAGAAATCAAATACACCCATCTCCTGACTTTAACTTCTTCTTAAGTTACACTGAAATGAAAAATGTCTCATCTACCAGATTGTAAGCTCCTCGGGGCAGGGTGCCCTCCTACTGTGTCACTTTCTGTATTAGTCTGTCATTTGCACCCCCTATTTAATGTACAGCGCTGCGTAATATGTTGGGGCTATATAAATCCTGTTTATTAATAAAATAATAATAATATTAATGATCAATGTCAGCAGGCAGTTACACTATTATCCTCTTTTACAATCAAACCTTATTAATTTAAAACAATGTGTCAAGGCCCACTCCCTCCGTTTTTTCTTCTAATCTAAAACGTGGACAGGCCTAAAGGGAGACATGCTAGAAAGGGGCAGAGTCACAGTTTTGTCACACCACAATTTGTGCTTTTTAGGGGTTTATAAGATTTTTTTTCATGTTACAAAAAAAAATATTTAAAATATAAATATAATATTTATTTATATATTTATATAATATTTATTTAAAATATATTATTTAAAAATAATGTTACTAATAAAAACAGTTCGGTTCCGTAGACGTGAAATATTGTATTAATAGTCCTCAATTGCTTTGGATTTGGCTCTATAAAGGATAATTATTTGTCTGTGACATTCTACAGAATTCAGTACAAGTTGAAATCCTGGCCAGGGCACTATCTGCATGGAGTTTGCAGGTTCTCCCTGAGTTTGAGTGGGTTTCCTCCCACATTCCAAAACATGCAGTTAGGTTGATTGGTTTCCCCTCAAATTGATCTTGGACTGTTATAATGATATATGACTATGACTAACACCGTGAGAAGGACATTGGTGGATGGATCTTCAACTTCTGCAGGAAACTCCATGTCGCGTTTCTTTCTCCTCCCACTATGGAGGAGCCTGGTATAGGACAAGTGGGACAGCAAGTGGGACAGAGGACTACAAGATCCTCACCAAGGTACCGGCCAACCAGCTAAAGAAGAAAATCAAACAGGTCATCCACCAGGACCAGACTTGCGGACACCCTCCCGCTGGTCAGAAACATGATACACTACATCCAGGACCGCAACATCCATGAACACCTGCAAGGCCATCCTGAGGGCGACATTCTACTTCATCTGGGGCTCGAAGATGGACCAGGTCAAGAGAGAAACGATGTTCAAGGTAGCAAGGGAGTTCCGGACTTTGCAGCAATGCTGAGAGTCTTCTTCGCCTATAACACCGTAAGAAAGACGTCGGTGAATCGATCTTCAACTTCTGCAGGAAACTCCATGTCACGTTTCTTCCTCCTCCCGCTATAGAGGAGCCTGGGATGGGACAAGTGGGACATCTCTGTGCCATCCAACTGAGACACCCCTTGATTCTACTTGGACACCTTCAAGTTCATCAAGGAGAACAAGTTGCAAGGCGTTAGGCCCGACCTGTGAAAGCTGAAGACGATCTACACGCAATACCGTGGATAGGACTCTATGGAACCTGTTCCGGGTAGGAACACAGCCACCTGCGAGGAGATCTGGACTAACATCGAATCCAAGAGACTTACCAACAGGCACAGGGACTTGGCCTGGATGGAGGTTCAAGGAGGACTACCCCTGAGGACTTTCATGCACACCAGGAACTTATGTAGGTACAGACACTGCCCTTTCTGCGTCATCGAAGAGGAGACAGCTTTACATGTCTTCTGGCAGTGCCCCTACTCCCAAGCCATGTTGAAGACACTGGAACAGGAACTTTCAATTCAACTCCAGAACGACCATCAGATACTGCGCTATGCTGTATGGTGTGTTCCACGGCGAATACACGGAAGAAGAAGTTGAAGGAGCTTGGAGAATTTTAAACTGTGCTAAGAACGCTATCTGGTGCGCCAGAAAGCACCTTATCCTCCAGAGGGAGAGGATGTCCATTGAGGACTGCCGCAAATTGGCCCTCAGTCTGCCCAGATCAACTCATGGATTTTCCGGAAGAGGACGTCTGAGAAGCCCTCCATTCCTCCATATCCAATGTGTCATGTGAACATAGGGTGGCAGTGTTGTTCCTCCATATAGAATCATTGATCCCTTGAAATAACTTTAGAACTTTAGAGTCTCCAGGAAACACCCAGCATTAGTTACTATATCCACAGGTTTAAAGCCCTCATTCCCACTCCATTCCTGCCGTCACGGACTGGACGCTGCCATCTTTTTCTTCTTCTTTCTTTTGGCAGTGTCACCTAATCTCTATAAATTCATAGGTGGGATGATGTCATGTGACCACCTAGTGGCATTGTTGCTCTTCCATAAAAAAAAACATTGCATCTACTGTAAAATAAAGCAATAGGGGTTTCCAGATATCAAATAAACCCCTTAGACCCCCTATTACACCAAGCCCTGGCCAGCAGATGCCCCTGGATGCCAAACCCAGGCTACCAATCCACCTGGCTGCTTTTAATTTTCATCTATGTTACCATTGCATCTGCCTTTCTAACCATATCTGGACTATGATTGCCCCTGGCTGCCTTGTGTTCCACATCTGGGATATAAATGCAACTGGCTGCCTTTCTAACAACATCAAGGCTAGCAATGCACCTGACTGCCCAGACCACCATCCCAGAGCCCCCACTCACCAAAACCCAGCACCAGGACCCAGCTCCTGAGGCCAACCGAGAGCCCCAGGCTCCACCCCAACCCACGGACACATAGTCCATCCACTCTGACCCAGAACCCCAGATCCAAGCCCCTCCCCCACCCACCCAAGAAACCCCTCTCAACCCAGGCCCACAGACTCACACCCCCCCGCCCACAGATCCAGCCCCTTTGCCTACAGGCCCTCCACCACCCCTGACCTCTTCTCAAAGGAGGCCTTCCCCCCCTTGCCAACTCCCTAGACAGTGGACACCCCCAGTGTCCACAGGAGGGGAAAGAGGAAACACTCCCAGAGCCCTCAAGTGGATAGAGACTTGTCCAGGATGCGACAGGTGAAGGAGGAGAAGGAGGAGGCCCCCCTCCTCCCCCCAACCCAGTTCACCGAGGACATCGCCGATGTGGTCAAGTATCTTGAAAACTTGCCCCACGACCCCAGTCTGTTCCAACCCCCCACGGAGAAGGACACCGCATTCTGGGAAATGGTCGAGGAGGAGGACACCCAACCCTGTAACATTGTCATGTTTCAGGAATGTGCCCTTTCCCCTCTAGGAGGTACAGTCATCTGTCCTATTGGTTTGGGGGTTGTGATTGCAAGTCAGCAGGTGTAGCCATTCTGATCAGAGTTGGGTGTGTAACTCTTGACGCTTTGCATGAGCTTGTCTGTGGCCGACAACTGGTCCTAAACGGTTAATGGGCAGGAGAGTCCGTTAGGCTCATCAACGTGTACGCCTCCCCTGAGGGGAATGAGGGTCTGAAGCTTTTCCAGACCCTGAGGACTCAACTAGCCACCACTAGAGCAATAATAATTGGCGGTGATTTCATCTGCCCAATAGAGGAGGATGGGCGCAGATCCGGCATTATGGTAAAGTTGGACATTACCTCCCACCTTCTCAAAGACATGGTGGCATAAGCCTCCTTGAATTACGCTGTGGGCTCTATGCTCCTGTAAGCTGAACTGTGCGCTGCTGGAAAAGGAAGAGCTGATGGAAGACCTGAGGGGTGAGTATGTCAACTGGCGGGAGGACAAGAGGCATTTCACTAGTGTTGGTCGAATTTTTCACTATTCCATAGGACAGCTATTCGATCGAATAGTGAGAAATTGTCCAGGTGATCAAATGCCGAACTTGAACACCATTGAAGGCAATGGTGTGGGAATTGTTTTTTTTTAGGGTCTTTTAAGGGCTGCAAGAGCAATCAGATTGCTCTTGCAGTCCTTTACTAGTTGTATGTGTTCTTGGATAGAGTTTCTATATCCAAGAACCCATAATACAGCGCTGCAACAGTGATTGCTGTTGCAGCGCTGTGCTACTACTATGTATTCTTGGATAGAGTTTCTTTATCCAAGAACTATAGTTGATGAATGGGGACTTGTCTCCATTCATCACCTGTAGTGACTTGTGTTCTTAGATAGAGAAACTCTATCCAAGAACACATAGTAGTAGCACAGCGCGGCAACAGCGATCGAGTTTCTCTATCCAAGAACACAGGGCACTACAGGTGATGAATCCCGCACTACAGGTGATGAGATCCCACAATGACAGGAGGATTTCTGCACAAAAAACACAAACATTCAATAAATTACTTTAAAATTACTTTTTTATTGTTTTGTCTTTTTTTTTCCACAAATTTGTACCGCTAAATACCATATTTTTCGGGTTGGGTCTATCTGAATTCGAACAGCCATATTCGGGTAAAATATAAGGACAACCCGAATTCGAACACCAACACTACATTTCACCAAGGTAAGTGAATGGTGGGAGTTTATGAAAGTTAAGCTTCATTCAAGCAAGGGGACGCCAACAGGGGTGTGCGAGAAAGAGGAAACTCAAGCGACTGCAACGTGAGCTGCAGTCCTTGCAGATTCTCTACCACTGTGGCGCAGATGTTAGGCAAGACCTGGAAGAGACCAAAAAGTGCTTGAGCAGCACTTTGAGGAGGACGCCAGACGCATCATCTTCTGTTCCAAGGTGGAATATCTCGAGAAAGGTGAGAAAGGAAATTCTTTCTTTTTCAGGAAGCTGGACTCCGGCCACACCCCCTTGGCAAGCTGCAGGACTCAACCGGAACACTCCGAAGAGGGAAGTCAGAGATGGAAGAGGTCAACCACTTCTACCAGACCTACTCCTTAAAAGGAACCGTTGACAACGCTGCAAATAGGTTCCTGTCAGGTATCACTAACACTCTTGATCCTGCAGAATTCACTGATGCCCCTCTCACTTCAGAGGAGCTGTTCACTGCAGCTAAATCCTTTAGGCGAGGTAGGACCCTGGGTTGTGATGTTCTCCCAGCAGAGCTCTATGTAGTGCTGTGGGACTTTGTAGGCCCGGACCTACTCGAGCTTTACAAGGTGATGGTGGTTGAGGGCAGAATGCCCCCATCGCTGAGGGAAGGCATGATCACGATCTTGTACAAGCAGAAGGGCGAGAAATGCGACCTCAAGAACTGGCGTCCCATCTCCCTCCTGAATGTGGACTACAAGATCCTCACCAAGGTACCGGCCAACCAGCTAAAGAAGAAAATCGAACAGGTCATCCACCAGGACCAGACTTGCTGAATCCCAGGGTGGAGGATTGCGGACACCCTCTCGCTGGTCAGAAACATGATACACAAGACTTCCGGGGGAGGAGTCACCGCGTGCAGACACGATCTCACGGAGCTCCGTGCTGCTCAGTGGGATTTCTACTTTGGCTGCGCATTTGCAGCCGGCGACTCTCTGCCCTGCTCGGAGGAATCTCTGTGCAGCCACATCGAGACTCCGGAAACGGCTCCTTGCATCCTCAGCCTCCTGCAGTATCGTGCCTGATCAGGAGGTGGTAACACACAGTGCCGGCGGGCGGCCATATTGGCCACGTGGTCCCTGATTGCTTTCTCCATCTCTTCTTTGGGGACACAGATAGGAGCAGCGGACCATCAGTACCAGGACAAACAGGATGTGGTGAGCTGATGCTTCTTAAGGGCTCTATGTCTGGCTGACTTTTCGGGGTACAGTAACTAAAGTAAGATTGCTTTATACAGTCATCATTGTAGTTAAAGTAACGGAAGCTGTTTGCTGTTCAGTAGTGGATCCTGTACTGTCTGGGAGCTGGCCCACAGGTGGTTTACTAATCTTGGGGTAGTTAATACCCGGAGGAATCAGATGGCCATCTTGCCCCTCTGACCCCCTGCATCTCTCTGCACCGGTGTACCCCAATCCATCTCCATCCTGTCAAGCAGAAGTACCACAAACTTATAAGCCCTCATATTTCTTCTTGCAAGGTTGTTCTATATCATTTGATCAGTATATTTCTGCCTTGGGCATTCTTTTTTGAGGATAAAACTTTGATTATACCCCCTGAGTGCTTGACCCTCTGGAATCTAGATTATACCTATCGCAGCTACATCCTTTTGGGACTTTTAACAGATTAAGTATACAGAGAAGCTCAAGTTTTCATCAGCCTTATCCACTGCAGCTATTAAGATTGTGGGACTCTAGAGATATCATCATGTGCAGTTAATTTCACAGGATGTGAGGCTTCACTACCACTGGACCTTACATATGGGTGTATAAATAGCCATAGACAAGCTTGCCTAACCTCCACTCTCTACATCTTCTAATACAACCTTATAAATTTGCCCCTTTCCCTTTTGTACCATGGGCAAGGGAAAAGCTAATAGCCAATCCTCCCAAAAGCAGGAGATAGGAACTTTTTTTGCTCGCTCCAAAACCCCTGGTTTCAGCGGAGTGGCCCTAACACTAGGTTCAACACTGCTCAAACCAACACACCTGGTCTAGAATCTCCTGACTTTACTCAAGAGGATTCTTCCTCTAACTTTCCTTCCCTGCTGGGTGAAGACAAGGACTCTTCAAGCCCCCCACAAACCTCCATGGACCCCTCTGATGTGTGGGACAGAGATGCATACCTGAGATCTCTACCTACCAAAACAGATTTTGAATCGTACCTTATACGCATCCAAAACTCTTTCCGCTCTGAACTAGCCACACTTCGATCTGATCTTGGCTCCAGGATAGAAGAGGTGGAACGAACAAGTGAAGATCTTCGTACACATATACAAAACCACACTCATACTCTTAATGAGCACTCCATACTACTTCCACAACTTCTGTATCAGCAGGATGACCTAGAGAACCGGAGCCGCCGTAACAACATACGGATTAGAGGGCTTCCAGAATCGGTGGAACCAAAAGACCTCCATGCAGCAGCAAAAACTTTGTTCAATGAACTTCTTCAGAAGCCAAGGGACAATGTTATAGAAATTGATCGCATTCACTGAACTCTGGGCCCAAAAAGTCAGGACCCAGACAGACCAAGAGATGTAATTTGTTGAGTCCATTCCTTCAAGCTTAAATAACTTATTATGCAGGAAGCCACATCACAAGAGGAGTTTACCTTTAATGATCGTCCTATAATGTTCCTGACTGACCTCTCTCGCAACACTTTGGCACTCCGCCAAGCACTAAAGCCACTGTTAAAAATGTTGAAAGACAACAACGTCAAACACAGATAGGGCTTCCCGTTTTACCTGTATGCACACAGAAGTGGTAAATCCGCCACCTTTCGTCAACTGGGTAACCTACCTGCTTTCTTGGCAAAGTTTGAACTCCCCCAAATCAACCTTCCAGATTGTCCTTTGCTCCCTATGGCTTTAATTCCTCCAGCGAATTCTGAATGGAAGCAAGTACAGAAGAAGTCTAACAGAGCCCAGATGCGCAATTCTTCACAGGCTCCTCCGTGATCATGGACTAGTCTATAAGGGAGCTTTATTGTACCTCTGAAGCAAAAGGACTGGTTATTTTCCTCTGCAGAAGGTCTGGGTTACTCACCCAGTGAGATATTTTTGTAAAGGTTTTTTTTTTTTTCTTTTTTTATATTCAATACTGCTTTGATATTGTTTTCATTGCTCTACTTTATGAACATCATCTGTTTTAAAAGAACGTGGATGTATACCTGTACCCCCCCAGCTTACATTAGCTTTTTCATCCAATGCTTTTATTTGCATACAATTATAGGGCCGTCCGGGTGGTGAGAGCCTCGCCCTGACTACCTGAGCTACCCCTTCCAAGGTAATTTGTGCAGCTGATCTGCACTTATTGTTTTTGTTTATTTTATGTTGATTGTTTATATATCATTTTAACATTTTGTATCGCTATACTGTCCTATCCCCTGTTTACCGTCCCCCCCTATTTGACCTCCCCCTAAGCCCCCACCCCCCTGCTCCTGGGAGTATCTATAACACTGGGGTACCTTGACAGGTCCCTTTCAATATCCTTGCAATGGGTCCAGTTAAAGTAGTCACATATAATGTTAAAGGGTTGAATACTCCGGAAAAACGCTCCTCAATATTGGCAGAAATACACAGGTTAAAGACACAAATAGCTTTCTTGCAGGAAACTCATTTTTGGGCTGACAGGATCCCGAAGTTAGGTAACAGGAGATACCCTATAGCCTATCATAGCTGCACCGACTCATCTAAATTCAAGGGAGGTAGTATTTTGGTAGCCTCCTCTGTTACATGGCATTTTAAGGACCAACTGAGCTGTCAAGACGGCAGATTTCTCTTTGTTAAGGGGACTTTGGAAGGCTCTAAAGTCACATTAGCATCCATATACCTTCCTAATACCGGTCAGGCCTCCTTTGTAACCGAAGTCCTCGAAAAACTAGAAAAATTTCAAGAAGGTATCCTGATTTTGGGAGGAGACTTTAATTTCACACCTGATTGGATGGTAGACACTTTCAGTGGCGGTCCTACTCATTCTCCACCTGTAACAACAGTAACAACGGTTGAATCATGAAAGTCCTATCTCAATATAGGCTCCTTGATATATTTACATCTCCAGGATAGAGATTACACATTATTTTCTTCTCCCCATAGCTCATACTCGAGAATTGACCATTTTTGGCTCCCACATTCTGAGTTACACAGGGTACAATCTTGCTCCATTGGCTCAATAACTTTATCAGATCACGCCCCAGTGTCCATTTCTATCAAATTATCTTATCACTGTCCCAAACCCTGGAACTGGAGCTTAAATGAATCCCTCCTCCAAGACGCAGCTGTCCTGGCAGATGTAAATTCTGAATTATCCTATTACTTCCAGACCAATGCTACTTCTGAGACCAACCCCCTTTTGCTTTGGGAGGCTCATAAAGCAGTTTTATGGGGTCTATTTATCAAACATGGGACAAGACTCAAAAGAGCCCGTCAGAAACATTTGAACGAAATTATCTCCCATTGCTCTCCACAATGAATTGTGATTTAGAAAAATGGGATAAAATGACCTTCTCCTGGCTGTGACGCATTAATATTATCAAAATGAACATTCTCCCTCGATTTTTATATCTTTTTCAAACGCTGCCCATTAATATTCCTGGGTCCTTTTTTAGAACTCTCACCACTTTTTCGCTACATCTGGCGAAATAAAGCTCCAAGGCTTTGCAGATCTCTGCTTATGAGGCCTAAATGGGAAGGGGATCTGGGAATCCCAAACCTGTTTCACTATTATTTGTCGGCTCACCTGACACGGGTACTGGATTGGTGCAGAAATGGAGGTTTCAAACAGTGTATATGCCTGGAACAATGTTTTTGCCCAACGCCTCTATGCCTCCTCCCATGGCTGCCGGTATCGGCTTTTCTTGGACTTAAATCTCATCCTACGGTGGGATATACATAGGAAGTGACCGTACAAAGTTTCCACCGTTTCCACCTCTCACCTTCCCCGTCGCCTCTCTTTCCGGCCCTGGGCAACCCGTCTTTCCTCCCTGGGATGGAGGACGGGAGGTTTAAAGAATTGCTCTCTTCTGGTGTCTGCAGAGTGTTACACTTTGCTAGATCAAACAGATGGATCAGCCCGGGAGAGTTAAGAGAGGCCGAGGGTGAGTTTCAACTAGACTTTTGGAAAACTATGCTGATAACCCATTTTTTTGTCTAATCTCCGCTCGGTCCTATCCTATTGCAGACCCCTTAGGTCTGGGGGTGGGTGGTATTAGACACACTCTATCTGTGGTTTAGAGGCTTTTACAAATTCCACCTCCTGATTATACACCTACATTTCTTAGGTCATGGGAGACTGACCTGGGTCTCTCGCTATCCATGGAGCAAAAAGAAAATATTCTATATTGGACTCATAAAGCATTCATCGCTAGTAAATACCAATAAATTTGCTTCAAGGTAGTCTCGCGGTGGTACCATACTCCAGAGAAGCTACACCAAATTTTTCCAGATGCACCAGACCGTTGCTGGCGATGCCAGACAGAGAAAGGTACGCTACTGCATATGTTCTGGTATTGCCCCCTTTTGTGAAATGTCTGGGTCACTATGCGGACTATTGTTCAACAAATGTCAGGCCAAGATAACCCTGATGACCTTTTTTCCTTTTTCAACATAATTCATTTTCACGGAAGATATATAAAAGCTCGGTCATCAGACACCTTATTATGGCTGCTATTTTCCTGCTGGCGAAACCCTGCCCCACCCACGATTGGTTCATGGCTCGGTAGAGTCAATGAAATCCATCGAATTGAGGACCTTACCTCCTCTATTCGGGGCACTGGCAGGAAAGTGGCCCATACATGGTACTATTGGTCACAGTTCATGCTTACCACCGAATACCGGGATCTTGCTATTTCCTATTTAAAACCTCCGTATGGCTCTCACACTTTTACTCTTTGGTTGGCCCGACTGCTACAGAACCCCTATAGGAGCAATCCCCCCCACTTTGTGAACTCTCCCCTGTACCTTTTCCCTTATGTCCCAACCCCCCCCCCCCTTTTACCCTTTTGTTGTACTATTTATTTACAGTTTCTTTAGCACTTTTATAAATTGTCTTTTTTTGTATTGCTGTACCAAGCTTGCACTACTATGTTTGGAATATTCTCTTTATAGTTGTTATGCTTGTATGTTTATTATGTTTTATTCCAATCCTGAGGTACTCAGGTCCCCCCGTCCCCTGATATTTTTTGTACCCTGTTGAAAATTTTAAATAAAGCATGATTAAAAAAAAAAAAAATACATGATACACTACATCCAGGACCGCAACATCCACGAACACCTGCAAGGCCATCACGAGGGCAACATTCTACTTCATCTGGGGTTGGACCAGGTCAAGAGAGCAACGATGTTCAGGGTAGCAAGGGAGTTCTGGATTTTGCAGCGATGCTGAGAGTCTTTTCGCGTAAAACACAGTAAGAAAGACGTTGGTGGATCGATCTTCAACTTCTGCAGGAAACTCCATGTCACGTTTCTTCCTCCTCCCCTATAGAGGAGCCTGGGATGGGACAAGTGGGACAGCTCTGTGCCATCCAACTGGGACACCAATTGGTTCAACTTGGACATCTTCAAATTCATTAAGGTGAACAAGCTGCAAGGCGTCAAGTCAGACCTGTGGAAGCCGAAGAAGATCTACATGCAAATCCGTGGAAAGAACTCTATGGAACCTGTTCCGGGTAGGAACACAGTCACCTGCGAAGAAAACTGGACAAACATCAGGTCCAAGAGACTTACCAACAGGCACAGGGACTTGGCCAGGATGGCGTTCAAGGGGACTACCCCTGAGGACATTCATGCATGCCAGTAACTTATGTAGGTACATGCACTGCCCTTTCTGCATTATTAAAGAGGAGACGACTTTAGATGTCTTCCAGCAGTGCCCCCACACCCAAGCTGTGTTGTCCCAAGAACGCCCATCACATACTGAGCTATGTTGTATGGTTTGTTCCACGGTGAATACACGGAAGAAGAAGTCGAAGGGGCTTGAAGGATTATGAACTGTGTTAAGGACGCTATTTGATTCGCCAGGAAGTGCCTTATCCACCGGAGGGAGAGGATATCTATCAAGGACCGACGCAGACTGGCCCTCAGTCTGCTCCGAGATTATCAGCTCATGAATTTTCCAGAAGAGGACATCTGAGAAGACCCCCCCTTCCCTCCCCCCCCTGCCCCCAAGCACTCTTTGTACAAAGTCAAATTAATTCTAATAAACTTTTGGGCCTTTGAGTTCTTCCCCCACCTCCTCATCCCCTCCCCCCATTGCATAGCCTTTCTTTTTTAGATGTGTGTATATATATATTGTGTTTAGATTTGTGCGAGCTCAAATATAGCTTTGGACCCATGATGAGCTCTTTTGGTTCATTTAAGATGTTGTTAAAGTATTGGTTGGCAATCTGTTGGGGTTGTTTGCAGTATGACACTACAGTATGCAGGGATGTATGTATTTATTTGCGAGCATGTTGTGGGAGATTGTAATGTAGTGTTTTCTGCACTGCGTCGAAATTCCAGGTATGAATGTACCCTAACTGTATTGTTTTCGATTATGTGAATAATAAAATGTAATATTCAATCAAAAAATGCACCTGACTGCCCTTTGTTCCTCATCAGGGCTACCAGTGCACACTGCTGCCTTTCAAACCGCAGATGGGCTTAGCAATTCACCTGGCTGCCAGAAGTTTTGTGGCTACATGGGTAATTTCTAACCTTGAGAAACTAATTTGTACGGAGAAGTATACAAAGGCTTTCTAATTAAGAAGTAGATAAAGTGGGAAATCATAACAAATTACTCATTTACTCAAATTTTAATTGCATTAATATCACCATTTGGACACTGCAAGCTTTACCAGCAGTTTGTGTGTGACCCATATTCTTGTAGGTAGAGATGGAATAGCACAAGAATCTTCATTGCTTCGAAATATAGTCATGAAAGTCATACTTATTGTAGACAAAAGTATTTGAAGTTGGATTCTGCATTGAAACCCTGCAACCCCATATTATTTATTTATGTATTTGTTTGTTTATTGTCAGTTAGTAAGATCCCAGTAAAGAACAGAAGTATTATTTACCACAGTTGGCAATTTTGATCCTCAAAAGTGGGCACATTGGAACCATCTATCTCTATCTGTGTCTTATCCAGAATATATAACTATATAAAATTGTAACAGTGACTGCAAACGGAACAACATTCTAATATGCTTAATACTGCATTCAGATGAAATCTCTATGGTGTCAGAACCGCCTATTTTTTCCTATATCCTAATTTTGTGTAAACTTTTTGGAACCAGCTACATTAAATATGTATGGGCTTCTGATGACATTGACATTATATGCGACATCATTCATGACTGCCCATACCCGATGTCTGATGTGAACTCCAGAGTGCCAGTAACACCCGGCAATGGATTTCAATAATTAACCCTGTCGATTCGGCATAATTATAGACCTTTAAATATTTTTTTGTGAATATTTGTTTATATTGAATATCAGAACTATCTGTGTTAGTGCAGAGGTGTGGACGGATTACAAAGCTGTCCAGGTAAAAAGTTTGTGTAGTATTCCTATACAGAAAGTGTACATTTACTTACACTGTCAGATAAGTGAGCTATCAAAAGTTGTTGATTCCAAACATTATTATAATACTAATCTAAAATGTTATTATTTGAGTGTTCAACCCCGAAAATAATAGAAATATTAGCAAATACAGCTAAGAGAGTAACATTGGCCTGAACCGAGCAGACAGCTACCGGTTGCTGCTAAATCCACCGGCTGGAAAGCTGCAAACACCTGGCAACTAAAACCGCCCCAGCTGCTCATCCACAAGCTGCCCTTCCAGAGCCTGGTCAGGGAGATCGCCCAGGGCGTTCACCTTTGCATTTGATGTGTACGATTTGTCTAACACCTCAGAATGGAAATAAATAAAATCAGCAGTGACAATGTATTGAAGCTCTTTGTGTGGACATGTGGGTGGCTCTGAAAAGAGCCTTTGGGTTCGCAGAATGATGTGGGTCTGTTTGTATTTTAATAATAGTTTTTTCAGACTAACAGTTTGTGCCGAGAATTTGACAAAGTGGTCCAGATTCTTCGGTTACAGATTTCACTGTTCCCTCTTTTTCATCTTTCGCACGCAACTTGGACAAATAAAAGATATATATTCTATAGCTGGGCGCTTGGTTACTTTTTTGGATTTGTCTTTGCTCTCCTGCTGCTTCTTGTTCAGCTTGAAGGATCCGGAGGCCCCGGTGCCTTTGACCAGGACGAGGCTCCCCTTGGTCAGCAAACACTTTATAGCGATCTTCAGGCGGCTATTATTCTTCTCCACATCGTATCCTCCGGCCGACAAAGCCTTCTTGAGGGCGGCCAGGGAAACCCCGCTGCGCTCTTTGGAAGCAGATACGGCTTTGACGATGAGCTCGGATACGCTGGGACTGGTCGGCTTCTTGGCGCCTTTCTTAGCTCCTCTGGCTCCAGCCTTCAGCTTCTTCCTGGCGGCAGACTCCTTGCGGAGAGGGGCGACCGGTGCGCTTTTAGTCTTGGTCATGGTTTTCGAATGTCCTGGAAAATAAAAAAATGCCCTTACTGTACTGTGTGTTATGGTAATCCTCCTGCACTGCTATTGGTTGGTACGCAACCTGCAGCCCTATTGGTTACAGATAAGACCACGCCTATTAGACTTACCTGCGATGTTGTAGACAATTTTCATTATACAAGTGAACAACTTAGGTTTTTTTTTTATCCCGGTGACAATAACTCAGGATCAAACTACCTATTTACTAGACACAGATATCCCTGATTACAAGAGTTATGTTGTTATTAATCCCGTTTCAAGACGCATTTTGCCAATCGGCTTCTTGCTTGCGATGAACTTTGTGAACTGTACACAGAGGTAACATGGTTGAATTAGCATCACATTTACATTGAAATTTCTAAACAGTGGATACATAGGAAAATATGGATAAAAAAATCTACCCTAATGGTAACACTTGCAAAATATTTTAACATCAATAGTGCATATAGTATTGTTCATGTAAGCATGCCAAAGATGTTGTATTTTCATAAGGGTTACAGTTTTTTTGTTTATGGAACTAAACAAGTTTTTTTTTAAATATTATTTATATCATAATGATCAAATATGTGTTTGTGAGTAATTGTATATGTATCATGATGAATATAGAACATATGAGACGGTAGGAAGGTAGGTGGGGGTTTAGGGTCAAAGTGGTCCTTAAGGACCATGTCCAAACCCTTTAGTGGTCAATAGTATATGAAATAGACAAAAGAGAAAGAAAATGGTCTTTTGGCAAACAAAAATGTACGGATATAAAAGATACAGCTCAAAAAATACAATACATTTCATTATAGTACTTGTGGGCCAAAATACCAGGTTGTGGTCCAAAACAGTACAAATGGGGCCCTAGAGGGTGCTATACATAGGTCATCTACTCATGTAAACACATATCTACCAATATCTTTTATTTCTGCAAACAAGTGTTGATTCAAAGTAACCGTTTTTATCCCCGACGCGTTTCACCTATTAGCTTCTTCAGGGGTTACGGTATGTCAGCAGTTTACATGTATGCAGTTATAGTCTATAAATATTTAAAAAACCATTCATGATAATGTTCTGAAAGAAATCTGAATACAACAATATAAATTGCTTTTGCAGTTAAGGAGATTGCAACATTAGAGGTTAGTAAGAGGGAATTGGAGAGAGTAAATGATTGTTGTAATTATTTTGTAAAAAGGCTATACAGTAATGTTATGCTGTGTGACCTTCCTAATGGAAATATGAAGGTTCAGAGTGAGAGATTGTTCTACGGTATAGTATTGTATCTATAGAACAATCTGCCTTTTTTGGACAGCTTCAACCAGCTCCTCCTGCTGTAATTGTTTCTACAACAGTACAACATACTGGATTAATTTCTTACTCCTGTACTCCTCAGTTATCGAATAAGTACATCATCATAATATCACGCTCTTAAGAAAATTGCTCACTATATGTATACAAGCTTTGGTCCCGTATGGAACACATCTCAGAAAACCCCCAATTCCTATGTTTTTCACCTAAGAAATTAATACTCATAAATTAAACTAACCATTATACCGTCCAAGTAAGTTTAACTATTTTGAATTTGACAATGGCAGTTCATAATATTACTTTTAGTGGTTTCTAACTGAGATTCCATCCATTATAATGCTTATCCACCCTACTTACCTGGTATCTAAAACTCTGGCCCTTGATGTAAGTTCAGCTTCGGATCCTTCATCCTATCATTAGTACTTTCTACTGGGTCAACGTATCAAAGTCTCATTGTCCTCTGAGGAAGCCCATTATGGCGAAACACATCAGAGAGACCATAATAACAGTACTAATTATTCTGACCTTTGAATCTAGTGTTGGATGAACATCCTTTCTTAAAACACATCAATACTATACATTGCTAAGAGATTTTATATTATGTATCGTAAACACAAAAGGTTCTCTCTTATTGAGTTTGCATGATTCATGTATACTGTTATGTTTGTACGATTATTTTTTACGACCTAAATAAAGGATTTTATCAATCAATTTATTTTTAATCAAGTTTGCTATAAAGAGCCGCTAATTTCTCTATCCTTTCCTTGTCTATTTACAATATAAAGGCTCGGTACAGTTACTTCAGTAACTTATATTTATATTACTTAGGGTACTGGCCTTTCATCAATTGTACAAAATCGAACCAAGAAAACTTACAAATTTTTTTTTAAACCGCATGGCACAGATAGATTCCAAGATGGTGCTAAATCCACCCTAATAAATCAGGGGAATTATCTGCGGCTACCATTAAAGACATGCTACTATCACTTAAACAAACACTCCAACAGAACATGTCTGATTTTGCTGGAGATAATAAAACATCGCTATATGATAATGGGAATCATATACAACATTTGGAAGACCAGTTCAGAGAATTTTCTCGAGTCCATAACAAATAAGTTATTACGCATCAAAAGCATGCATCAGAAATTCAATGGCTTCAATTAAAGGTAGCTGATTTGGAGGACCATGCCCATACCTGTTCTTATCATCCTGACTAAGTCGGTTTCGTAAAAGGTAGGCAGGCACCAGATGGTACAAGACATCTGAATATTATATTTAGATCGGCTAAAATTCAAAAAGGGAGTTTCACTAGAAAATTTTAAATAGATGGAAGGCTTATGGCCAGTTAGGTCAAGCTTATTTATTAGGACTTAATGTCCGTCATCATCCCCTTTTTTTTCAAACATGCCCCATTCATTTTTAGCAAAAAAATTTATTTTGGAATCTGGAAGCCCCATTAATAAGGGCCCCCCAATTATCTGCCCTGGTAAAGTAATTCTCAAAAAAGGGTTAGGACAGACTCAGAAATAATGACACCTCTTAGAATACACAACATTAGTTAAATTAAATTAACATTTTCACATATTCATTTGAGTTTGAATTCAATTGGACAATAGAAGATGCTAACTAAGGATTTAGAACAAGAGATAATATCCCCAAGGGGTCTGCTTCCATGGCTTCCCCTTGTCCCTCTATTGTTTGTGGACAATACAGTGGTCTGAAAACCATCAATGGGACACCTGTTTAGCTGGATCAGGACCACCCTCCCCTATTTACCATCTATTGGGGAATGTCAATGGGGAAACTAATTACCCTCACCCATTCACAAAATGTCCCAGAGACCAGGTAAAAACTGAGGAAGAGAGGAATGCAAAAATTTAATCTCAACAGCTGCAAATTGTGAGCTAAAATCAAAACGCATAAAGGCACAAACTCCAGGTGATTATCCTCCCTAGTAGAGATCCTAAAATCTCAGGCTTCCCTGTCAAAGTCTTTTTCTACATCCATAGACAGAAGGAAAAAAATTGATTAAAGCAACTCCTGGCAGAATGCAAAAGGTTGAGTTAGATATTTCCCGTTCTAAAGAATTAAATTGATGGCAAATAACCATTAACTTTCATAACTCCCATATGCACGGGATCCCCACTGTATTCCTTTTCCTTGATGCTGAGGAAATGTTGGACAGGGGACACAGGGCTTTCTTGTTACAAGTCGTTCTCAAATTCAACATTTCAGGATGGTTTCACACTGCAATTATGTGTGTGTAATATTCCATGTCGTCAGTTCTATTTGAAGGTTTACCATCTGAGCCTTTTACAATCACAAACGGCTTCATGAAATGACAACCAACTTTACAGGATGATTCTTTGAAATACTTGAACTCTCTTCAACCTGCATATGCCCTACCTACCTCCTAATTTTACTGTTACCTCCAAACTTATAATTGTATTGCTCAGTACCCTTTTCCTCTTAGAATTCTATATGAATTCAAGCATGCACCTATGAAATGGTTCCCTTTCACTGTTATACTCCTTGCTATATGAAAACTCTGCCCTTAAAAAAATTCTGGCCATGTCTAAATAGTAATCAGAGTGTTCTAATCATTGGTAGATAAATCATAAATGGAAGGATTCATGAATGACATTTTATTTCATGTAAATTTTTCAAAAATTTTCCTAAACACATCTGTTTGCAGGACTTCATAGAGGGAGATGGGTCGTCTTTACCATATGATTTAGGAATACAAATCCTTTTGGAATTCTGTTTTCCAATCATTAGCCAAAACCAACCAGTTTATCTGCTTCTACGTCTCCAGAAGTACTTGTTTTGCATGTTAGACATAGGAAGCTATAAGGTCTTCTATATGCTTCATGTCTTTCACTCTGGCAAAAAACTGTTGTGAAGTCGGGGGGGGGGGGGGGGTGTTTTCACATTGCAGGGATACAGGCCTCAGCAGGATTCAAGAGGCATCGTATCAGAGAGAACCAATGGTTTGTGGACATTGTTGAAACATGCAAAAAACATACAGAAAGCCCAATTCTAGTTTGTCCCACATAGAGATGTCTGTGAGTTTAAAAATAAAGGCAGAGACTTCAGGCCTAGGTAAGGCTAAGCTACTGAGTTTCAGATATTTCCAAAAAAATATGAAGAAGGGTCCCTGTCTCTTGTTGGCAACTCCAACACCAATGGGATGTAGAAGTTTGTATGCTATAGAAGGTGTGCCCTCATGTTTTGTGAAGTAAGGGACCTATTACACTGCTGGGACAGTGGCAGAGACCTCAAGAAATGCTTCAATTGTTATTTCCTCCAAAATCCCAGTTCCAGCACTTCTCTGTCTAGTTGTAATTGTGAGATAACAGACCAGGCTTCGTTAATTAAAAATTGAGTGACTCGAAATGCGGGTCTTTTAAACCTGGTGTAAAAAGAGGGTGGCCCAGAATTGGAGTCATGGGCTATCGGTATGTGTTAAGTTTTAGTGTGACAAAATATTTTCTCACGCCTGTAAAGGTTGTACCAATTAGGAGGTGTGAATGAAGGATAGCTATATTATTAGTCAGCACCCAACTGCCATTGGGTTTGGGGCCGGGCATTTTCCAATGTGACATTGTTTACATGAGAATACCAGTTTTTTTTACACCTCCATATGCAAGTTAAAAAATAGTTTTTATGTCAATCATTAAAAACTTTTATCATTTACATACAATACATTAATGACACTATCTATTATCATAATATCATCTTTAAATTATATTTTATTGATTGTAGGACAAATCTACTTCTTTAAATAAAGTGTAACTTTATTGCCCTGGTATAATTGAAAGCTGCAGTTCCAAATGCCACCCTGCCTGTTGCCGACTGAAAAAATAGATAGAGGGAATGTTTAAAGAGGAGTTGTATGGTGATTTAGGTATGTATATAATAATGATTTTTGTTGGATTAAATAAGGTTATTAATTTAAAGACTGATACAGTTGTCAATATTTGCAGTAAGTGAATACCCTCTTTTCAGAAGTTACTCCAGAAGAAGCAGAAAATTACCTCAAAAAATGAATTAGGTACATGTTACTATATTGGGAATGTGCTGTTAAATTACTGGTATTTTGTTTCAAAAAAAAAATTCTTAAATGTATTTGCATGTATATAATAAAAACTTTTAATCATTGAAATAAAAACATTTTTTTATATTTAATTTCCTATAGAAGTGTAAAGATGACCTAAAAAGTCCTGGTAATCTGTTGTTGGCTCTGCTTTTGTTTGTTTTAGATGGAATGTTGGCATTGAATATTGATTGATCTATGTAATTATTGTTTTGTGTATACACTGTATCTAATATCTGGGAAAGTGTACCACATTTTGATACATAATCAGATCAGGAAATGCCATGCCTCCTCTGGAGTTAGGCAATCAAAGAAGCCAGTAACCGAGCCTAGGGGAGTCCATGTGCCATACAAATTGCAGAAATTCTGAGTGGAATTTTCGCAGTAGATAACTTATAGCTTTGGTAGCTCATTTGAAAGGAAAACATGGCACCAAGGCTTGTTCAACTTTTTTTGGGAGGCAAACTGTCATGGTTTCTGATTTGTGTAGATTAAATTTGTATTTGAGTCAAAATGTAAAAGAGAAAGAAGGTTTTTTGTGTGGCCAAAATAGAGTTTATATAAATTATTTTTAATTATTGTATTTTTAATAAAACTTTTTAAACATTTATGGAAAACAAAAAAGAAACAAGTTACAGCAAAATTCAATCTTACATATATAGATACACAATAGAAAGGCACAAATAAACATGAAAGGTAGCCTTATGTGCAAAAGCATTGTCCACAATTTTGGAGAACAGCATCACTTGCTATAGTGAAAAACCTATACAATTCAGTACAGGTTAAAAGTGCAAACATACACAATATATCTTTGAAAGCCCCTGGGTCAAAAAATACATGACAGAATAAAGCATACTAGCCTCTACTTTCTCTTCAACCATGGATCTCTTGGGAGTCAGGGACTCCCACAGTAAGGGAATACATGCCCAAACCGCCGTCACCAAATATTTTACAATTGAATTTACAAAACTCATATGGGGCCCGTCATGAAGAAACAAAAGGAAAAACGCCGGGCCCTCAGGGACCTCTCGCACAGTTAGCTTCTCACACACCATCCTAAATGTTAACGAGAACTCAGTGAGTAAAGGACACAACCAAAATACTTGTAGCATTGTGCCGATGTCCTCGTTACATCTCCAACACATCTTCGAGACCTCCGGGAAAAAACGATGTAACTTATCAGGCGTGCGATACCACCTTGTCAATAACTTATAACCCATTTCCTGGTGTGCGCTAGGAATCGACACTTTATGTGTCATGAGCAACTTACGCTCCCTTTGTGACTCTGTAAAAGACCTGTTTAGTTCCTGTTCCCAGGAGTGAAACCATTGGGAGGTGAATTCAACAAAGAATACACAATGGAGAGAGCATGTCTAGTGCTACCCTGACCCAAGCAGATTCGCTCAAAACCTGTGATCTAGTGAACATTTCTGCTGATGGTAGGGAATGTAAAAAATGGGCAAGTTGACATGCTCCCCAAAAATCCAGGTGAAACTTCTGAGATGAGGAACACAGCTCTGCTTGACTCAGTCACCGTCCTTGGAACAAAAAGTTCCTAACTCTAACTACACCCTCCTCCCTTAATCTCTGGAATGCAGAGATAAATGTGTCCTCCTGGCCAGGAAAGAAATCTGTGTTCCTAGGACCGGAGCGAGGGGGCTTGGCGATGGAGATATCTCACCATGGTAAAAAAATTTACCACAACTTTTGGTGACCCCCACTGTAGGGTGGTTTTTTGCACTCAGATTGTGAGACTGCGGGCACCAGAGATAAGGATGCAATTGTATGTCAAAAACCAATTGTTCTATAAATACCCACTGCTTCACGTTTTTATTATTGCATCAGTCAATGACCCTGACTGAATGTGAGGCAGCATAGAAAAGCATAAAATTGGGGACTCCCGATCCCCCCATCCTTTTGTGTCCAAATAACAGGTGGTGGCAAAGCCTGGGACTGCGATGACCCCAAATAAACTTGAATATACAAGTATAAAGCTGCTTGAAAAAAGAACTTGGAATGTGTAAATCAAGTGCCTAAAATAGGTACAAAAGCCTAAGGAGCATGTTCATCTTTATTATTTGGATGCGCCCCAACCAAGAAAATGACTGGGACACCCATTTTTCCAAGTCACTGGAAATAGTTTGCATTATCGGGTTGAAATTCAACGTACAGAAGCGTGAAAGGTTCGTTGCAATTTGAGCCTCTAAGTATGTGATGGTCTCAACCCACTTAAATGGGAAATTACTAGCCAAAAGCCTAATTTATTCTGTAGACAAGGATATGTTCAGGGCTGCACACTTAGAGATATTGATTTTAAAATTGGAGAGACTCCCACATTTCTTCATAGCCTGCAGAAGGTTGGGGAGTGTGATCAGCGGGTTTGAGACATAAAAAATCAGGTTGTCAGCATATGCTGACACTTTCTGTTCTGCATCTCCCATGTTAAGGCCTGTAACATCAGGGGAGGCTTGGATCTGGTAGAGAAATGACTCTAGTATTAAGACAAAATTAGGTGGGCATCAAAGGCACTCATGCCTAGTTCTTTTGGCAATAGGAAAGGGCTCTGATAAACAACCATTTTAACCCTCACTAATGCAGAGGGCTTAGGGTAGACTGAGTTTATCCAGGTCAACATATTCTTTCCTAGACCAATATGAGCCAGTGTCTGTGACATAAATTGCCAGTGTATTCTGTCAAATGCCTTCTCTGCATCTGTAGATAGCAGGAAGGCTGGGACCTTTTGAGTACATGTAGTGAAGATCCAGTTCACTACCCTAGTGATCCTAGTGGCCTCGCGAGCAAGGATAAAACCCACCTTATCAAGATGAATCAATTTGTACATTAGGGGCTGTAAACGGAAAGCAAGAATTTTAGTGAACAACTTAATGCCCCTGATTCATCAATACACACGAACGATGTTCAACGATCGTCGCCCAATCCGATCCGCCGGTCCGGTCATTCGTTTCCAACAATTTTCCTCGTTCGTCGCCGTCGTTGGTTACTTTTTTACTAACGATTTTTTGCCCAATCGATCGTTCGTCGTTCGATTGGAACAATAAAAATTGGAAGTGTGTACGCACCTTTAGTCCTCGTAAAATGTGTCTCCATTGTGCGGAGCCCCTAGTTCTATGAGCTAGTTCCTGTTCACCAGATGCTCAATTCAGTATTTCCTCTGTCCTGCTCCTACGTTAACCCCTCGTTGTCCAGTCTGTTGGTTACCAGCCAACTTCCCTGCGCTGTTCCTGTGTTCCTGTTTGTCTGTGGATATCCTTGAGTCACCTGTGCCTCCTGTTGCTACCAGTGTCCCCTGTGTTCCCTGTGTCCACAGTGGCCCCTGTGTCACTTGTGTCTGTCTCCTGGATCTCTGGCAATTGCCCCCCAGCATTTCACCTGACCTCTCGTGCTTGCTGCCTGTCTCAACCCCGGCCTTCCTCGACTATCCTTCTGCTTTTTGATTTGGTACCGTGTTTTGCCCACCTTGGTGTGCCCAATGACCTTAACCTGGCAGTAACCAGTGGTGCAACATCCTCACCATCAGAATCTCTGGAGAAGACCTGGTTACTGCTTAAACTCTGCTTCTTGGCCTTTCTCAGGACTTACACCGTCTGGGTTGGCCAGTGGTATCCAGTTTGCTATAGGGGAATACCATAACTTACCTTTATCTATTTACATAATGTTTTAATTGGTTAGGTGAAAATATTCTTTGAGTTCCTGTAGATGGTTGAGGAGGTCATCCAAGTAGGTGGATATATTGTGTGTTGTCTTCCCTACTTTCAAGCTGTATGTCCACATTTTTTCTAACCTTTTATTAAAAATGGTTCTAATAGTAGGATAAAACGCAGGGAGGACAAGAAGCAACCCTGTCCTGTTCCATTATTGATAGTAAAAGGGCTTGATAGAACGCTGTTTGCTCTGACTCTCACCGTAGCAATTGTATCCATGCAAAGAGTCTATGTAAGAGCAGGGGTAAAGTGGCAAGGAGGAAAGTCCAATCCACCCAATCAAATGTCTTCCCCATGTCTGTAGATAATAGTACTAGTGGAGTTTGTTTTGAGCATGATGGATCAGGTTGAGGAAGCAAATCGTATTGTTACGCGCTTCACAACCTGGTAGGAAGCCACTTTGGGTGGATTAGTAACTGAAGAGCAGGTGCCATGTGCCTGTACAAAATGCTAGAAATAGCTTCACAATTCAAAAGCGAAATTGTCGGTCAATTTGGTTTTAAGATGATTGAGATATGGGCAGACAGCAAGTCAGTCAGCATTAGGAATAATTATTATTAATATTTATATAGAGCCATCATATTATGCAGCGTTGTACAAAGTCCATAATCATGTCACTAGCTGTCCCTCAAAGGGGCTCACAATCTAATGACCCTACCATAGTCATATGTCTTTAATACAGTCTAATGTCAATTTTTTGCGATGTAGCTTAATAACCTAACTGCATGTTTTTGGAATGTAGGAGAAAACTGGAGTACCCAGGGGGAACCCACACGAACACGGGGAGAATCTGCAAACTCAATGCAGATAGTGCCCTGGCCTAGATTTGAACCTGAAACCCAGCACTGCAAAGGCCAGAGCACCTACCTCTGAACCACTATGTTGCAGAGGAATCCCTCAGGTAAGGGTTGCAAACATTTATAGTATGCTAGGGTTAGACCATCAGGACCAGGGGCTGTGGGATAGTCCTGGTCTGTGGGATGCAATATTCTCCATATATCCACCAGTTGATAGGCAGGAAATAATTTTTTTAAACTTTCTCATGGTAGTATAAGGCAAGTGGAAGGCCCCTCTAGAGACATCTTTATCGGGGTCAATTGCAAAATTAAAGTTGCCTTCCATAATCAAAGTTCTCTATTGGATCTTTTCTACTGTACCAAATAACGTCTCCAGAAAGGGTGCTTGGTTGGTCATAGGTAGGTAGACGTTGATCAAAATGTATATCTGTGAACCAACTTTTTCTTTAACCATTATGTATCTGCCCTCATGGTCATGCTTAAGAGAAAGCAACTCCCATGGAACAGATTTAGTTATGGATATACTCACAGCACTAGATTTAGAAGTCAAGGACAAACTGTGGAATGCCAGAGGAAGGCTATGGCTCTTGAAGGGATTTGGATGTTCTTCATCATGGTATCTAAGTCCTTACCATGAATTGCAACCAAGATAGTACATGATTTTGTTTTCCAAAGTAGAGGTGTTCTGCAGTTGAGCCAAAGTTCCATTTTCAGGTTTGTATGATCAGATTGGTCATTATTGCAGAAAGAGACAGGCTTTTCTGAGATAATGCATCTTACCTGCCTGATTGCTCCCGGTTTCTGACAAAAATTGAGCTGAGCATGTGCAGCATCAGCTTCGGTTGCCAGGAAAACCCAGCTTTGCTTATATGTGCCAGGACGAATAAACTTCCAGCGTGTCATCATGGCATGGACAATCAAGATGAGAAGAGGGAAGATGAACTGGAAGCAAAAAAAAACACCCTGGGTTTATTGCTGCTTTAACTCTGGTTTGTGGTAGCTATCTGAAAGCATCTCCAAGTGGGAAGATGTATTTTGATCCATGTCCATCCTGTCAGTAGTCTTATAAGTAGGTAAGCGCCCAGGGAATATGTGTAGAATAATTAGGAGTTAACTAAGGGCTACTCTTAAGGGCAATTTTAAATTACTTGCCACACATTTTGCATTTCTCCCCTTTTTTTTAAACTGCCCCATTCAATTTTAGCATTATTTTTTTCATTGCAGAATATGGAAGTCCCTATTAATAAGGAGACCCCCAAATATCTGCATTCCTCACCCTAGTAAATGATCACAAAGTTAGTAGTACCCCTTATTATTATGCATTTTGGGGTCCTCTTTCCTTTTTTTAATTTTTTCAAACCTTACCCATTCCCTTTCATAAAAAAAACAGGGCACTCATCCTCACATTGTGAACCCTGTGTTATAGAGGTCTGTGGGCAGACCTTACACATTGACAAAAAAAGGATTAAAACAGCCCCAAAAATAATGACACCTCCTAGAATACATACCATTAGTTGGATGAAATTACCAGTTTTGCATATTCATTTAGGTTTGAATTCAATTGTGGGTGAGCTTGGTGGGGTTTGATTTTGGAATATCCCAAACATAAAAGTGGGAAATGTTAGCTAATGAATCAGAATGGGAGATAATACCCCCTAGGCCTCTGCTTCAATCCTTCCATTGTTTATGTACAATACAGTTCTCTGGAAACCATCAATGGAACCTTTGTCAGCTGTTTAGCTGAGTCTGGAAACAACCCACCCATCCTTACGATCTACATACACCTGGTTTTTGTATATGTGTTCTGGTTAAGTTTAGACCATACTGATGTAGGAATGGTCATATCTAGTTGTAATTCCCATTTAGCCATTAGCAATGTTTTATTAAAACTATTTTGTTATTTAGTACATTATAAGATCTAGAAACTTTCAATAAAATTGGGTTGTGAAAAAAACATATAAATAGAACAGTCCATTGAAATTCCAGAATGCATATGCATGTATTATAAGTCAATTTTTGATACAGATATAGTTATAATACTTTATTGTTCGTATGTAATAGTTGGTTTGTAAAGATTGAAATGATTAATTTTTTTAAACAAAGTATAAATCTTTAATGGAGTAAAATGAAGTTAAATTGAGGTAAATTAGACTTCCGGGGGAGGAGTCAGCAAGAGCAGCGGCATCTTCATGGAGCTCCGTGTCACCCCGAGGATTACCCGCAGGGATTGAGATTTCAGAGACCTCGGAGTTAAATCTGTGCTTGCGGGCACAGTGGGCATAGCAAGAATCTGTAGCTGGCAGCCAGAGACTGCAGTCTAGTGCAGGCGGGAGCCTGCGAGAAAGTTGGCCTGGAGCTGTTTAAGCGGAGGTGCCGCATGACAGGGCAAGTAGGGAAGTTAGGAATGGAAGGGGTTAAGTGTGTTGCAGTGGGCTATTTTTTATATGTGTTAATTTAAAAAGAGTGTTATTATAATTGTTGGTTAATAAAATGAGCTGCTATGGCCGATTTAACCCAACAGATGGTGTGGTCTCTTTATTGGGAAGGTTGGGTTGGATTGGGTTAAGAGCAGTTCATGGCTTCCTATACTTTGCCCTAGTCAAGGTCCTAACACTAGGTTGATAAGAGGCCAGCACTTACAAGTTGCACCCAGCTTCTGTACGACAATATTGGAGGACGGACTCACAGGGAGCTGCTGCTTAGTGTGGCCAAACCGTATGTAAAGAGCTTAGCTTGATTTCGAAGGCTCCTTTTAGAAATACTACTCTGGGACTCAATGGGGCTGATCTGAAACTTCTTCTTGTTGTCTAGCACCTGATAGCTGACTGGATGCCATTTTTGGATGCTGCCACGTGGCTCCTCAATCTTTAGCAATCCTCCTAAACCAAACACCCTAGATTGGGAAAAGGGGTACCCTACACTTTGTATGGCAACAGTGTTACCTTTAGTGATATATTGTGATAGATAGTGATATATATCTTCATGAAAAGTTCTAATACAATTTAATCCAAACCCATCCTAACAAGAGAGGAGGATCTAAGCTTCTTTTACAGCATATTCTTCACTGAAAAACTTTACTGTATTTTTATTGAACGGTATATTAGTGCCTTGTGGGACTCTTGCTATACAAAACCTTTAATGCATCAGTGCCTGATACTCTGTAATCCTGCCTCATCTTATTGCAATAATTTTCCTCTGAGCATTAAATTACATATAATATAAAGAGAAGTGGACATTAATACCAGTTGGAATATCAACTCAAGCTTCTTTTACAACATATACTACCATCCTCTTAAACTAGATACTCCAGATTTATAAACCTTCCTCAATAAAGGACTGAAATATCTAACCTGAGTACCAGCTGTATTTCACTTTTTATGATGTGCCTGTTCTATGCTATGGTCCCCTCTTATTGGCCTAACTTTAGTGGGCACTACAACACTGAACAGAGGATTTTAATCTTCAACTATACTTACCTGGACCTCTCCTTAGTGCTTACCAACCAAATGCGATTTTGCTTCATGCCTATTACTATTATCGACATCCTGGATTGTTTTACTCAATACCACTTCTGCATTGCTTGCATACTAATTGTGTTCTGATAGAGGACCATACCTTGAGAGTTATGCTCTAACTCCACATAGTGGACATTACAATACAAGTCTGCCCTACCATATTTCTGTAAGACTCTGGAAGACATCATTATGTGCAGTTAATTCCGCGGGATGTGAGGCTTCGCCACTGCTGGGCTTTACATATGGGTGAATAGGCAAATATAGAAAGGGAGAGACATACGTTTTTCCAACCCCCTTCCACCATATCTTCCAATACAACTCCAGAAACCTGATTTATCTGCCATGAGCAAAGGAAAACCCAATAGCCACTCCTGAAAAAAATGGGAGATGGGGACCTTGTTGGCTCGCTCCAAAACCTCTGTCTCTAGTGGGAGTGGCCCTAACACCAGGTTTAACATCGCTCAAACCACCATGTCTGCTCTAGAACCACCTGACTTTACACAAGAAGACTAATTTTCTAACCTTCCTTTCCTGCTGGGTGAAGACTAGTGTTGGTCGAATAGCTCACTATTCGATTTGACAGCTATTCGACTGAATAGTGAGAAATTCTCTGGGTGATCAAATGCCGAATTCGAACCTTTAGTGCCCTGTATTCTTAGATAGAGAATCTCTATCCAAGAATACATTGTAGAAGCACAGCACGGCGGGCGTGATTGCTGCTGCAGTGCTATACTATGTATTATTGGATAGAGAAACTCAATCCAAAAATACAGGGCACTACAGGTGCACTTAGAATGGTTGCAACCATGTGGCTGAGGAAACCGAGGCATTGCAACCTCAGGACTGCGTGGCAATGTCTGACTTGTACACCAAAATAGCAAATTGCAGGTTGTTGCTGGCAGTAAACGGATGCTGGTGAATGGGAGGTGCTGGGTCTTCACAGCAAAGTGTCCCTGAAGGAGAGGTCTAGGCAGACGGGTCAAAGGAGGAGGTGGAAGTGGAGGTCGAGGAAGATATTGCATTGCGATATGCTCTGGGCGGAGTTAGGTATGCAGGTCTTCCTGCAGCTGCATCTTCCCCTGCTGCCACCAAAGTTACCCAGTGAGCTGTTTAGGAAATATATCTTGCTTGCTCGACCAACTGTCGGTTGTCAGGTGCACCTTGCCAGAGTGCTGCAGGGCCATTGACACATTGCTCTGCACGTGTTCATGCAAAGCAGAAACACATTTTTCTGCAAAATACTGTGGCTTGGGCATAACATACTGTGGGTTAGCGCAGAGGAATGCGTAACGGAATGCATTGGAGTCCATCAGCCGGTAAGGGAGGAGGTCAAACGCAATCAGCTGTGCAATTGCCACATTGATTAGTTATGTTTTGGGGTCATTTGGGCCATATTTCCTCTTGCGCTCCAGCATCTGGGGGATGGAAGGTTGGATGCTGCTAATGCTAACCACAGAAATATTGGACGATGGGGTAGAAGGTGTGGGGGATGGCAACGATGCCTGGTCTTGACTGCAAGCAATGCGACAAACACCAGCCGTTCAGCGTTGCAGCTCCTTCTCACCACTGGTGGAGCCTGAAAACTGTAATGCTCGTCTACATGCCCCACTCAAGTTGCTGGCAGCAGCACGGGGGCCTTTGGTGGCACAAGGAGGAAAGTCAGCGGAGGAAGATCGAGCAGCTTCCTTCTGGGGCAGAGGTCGACGCACAGAGCTCTGTGCTTTGCCCACAGTTTGCAAATGACTATAGTGTTGTCATTACTATGGACAGTAAAAAATGCCCACACGGGCGAACTGCAAACTGGGCCGAAAGGTGCTCTGAAGCTGGTGCTCGTGGTGGCGGTCCGCAGTTGTTGAGGCACAGCTGTGGTGAAAGCTGCCGACAATGGACGACTATGACTTGCTTCACTGGTACTTGAAGACTGCAGAATGTTGGGAGCTTCCTCTTCCTCCCTCTCCCCACTATGCAAGCCCCTCCTCTTCTTCCTCCTCCTTCTTTTCCTGCCTATGATGATCTCCTTGTTTGCCCCATGTCAGATCAAGAGCATCATCATCATTATCATTAGAGGAGACAGTTTCCCTGTATGTGCCGAAAGGAAGCAGCGGTCTTTTGGAGACACTTTGAAGTGGCTCGTCTGGCTCAGTGTTGGGGTGAAAAGTAAGAGGAGCGAAATCCTGTGAACTGACTTTCTTCATCAGATGACTAAAACAACTGTGCGTGTTCAAGGAATGTGTCCTGCTCCGCCTCTCCAACCCGTACTGCTGTGCACCAGCCTTTCCAGCCAAGAAGGAAGAAGTAGAAGGAACAGGTGTACCAGGGACTTTAGTTTGGGAACCCTGTGAGGCCTGTGTCTGGGACTGGGAGGAAGAGGGGGTGCAATCACTAGACCCAGGCTGGGTCATGTACTCTACTACTAGTTGTTCAAGGTGCGGTAATAATGGACGCACACCACCACTAGCAGCTCTAAAATGTCTAAGGCTGGCTTCTTATTCTCGGGTCTGCAGTTAGAAACAAACCCATACCGCTTTGCTTGCCACCCCTGGCAAAGCTGCCCCTTCCTCTTTGGCTAGACTTAGTTGAAATGTTTGTGTGGCTTCACACCCTGAATAATACTTTGGAGCTAATATGCTTCACAGTGTGTATACTTTTACAGTAAATAGATTTTTTTTTATTTTTTTTTTTGCAAAATGCAAGTGGGCTATGTGTGTTGTATGTGCCACTTTCCTTCAGCGGTGAGGCACCCAGACTCTGGCTGCCTGTATGCAACACACTAACTGACTCACTATCTATCTATCTATCTGACTAAGCGGCCAAGCGTTCATAGCGACATCACTTTTTGATCCTTCGATGTTGGCTCTTACTACCATTGTGAAGCAGAATTCACCAAGCGTTGGATTGTTCATCCACTAATAGGGAACGTGAGCTAGGTTCATTCAGCACATTGAGCTTCTGCGCTGTTGGAGGAGTGCACGCATACTGTTGTCTCTTGGCAATCGTTTCGGTGATCAATTGCTGACGGAATGACTGACGGGGAATAGGAGGAACAGGAGCATCTGGACCAGCAGAAGATGTAAATGACATACAGCTCCCTTCGGCTGAGGTGGTGGAGCCTTGACTGGCTGAAAGCCGGTGCGTGCCACTGGGTGATATAGAGGTTGCTGCGGCAGGCCACCACATCGGAGCCACGGTTCTCCCAGGCCAATTTATGGTGACGCTGCATATGTTGACACAGGGCTGTGGTGCCAACATTGGCACCCTGGCCACATTTCACCTTCTGCCCACAAATTTTACATATGGCCATGTTAACCTTCTCTGTCGACTTAAAAAAAACTGACTCAAGTATGAACTAAGCCTTACAGGTCCATGTTAGCGTCAAGAAGAAGCGCACTTCTTTTTACACCCTTGTCAGCTGATTCCACAAAGATGCCTACAGAACCTGTTCTATTAACCGCTTGTACAAGTGGAGCCCCCCCGACAGAGTGGAGAGGGTGTCAGCACTATGTTTGTGTTGACGTCACTGATTATTTTGCCCTTCCTCTGATCCATCAGAACAATAACCCACAAAAACGGATCCTGTCTGTGGGGCATCTGCCTTCACCCGGTCAGCATTTGCTCAATAATCCATCAGTATTGCTAATGCCAAAAAAAAACAGGAGTGGATCCAAAGCAGAGACGTGAATGAAATATTTGCATCTTCTGTGTTTTGTACCCACTCCTGCTTTTGGCTACCAAATCATAAGCCAATTCTGATGGGACCATACAGGCCTTACAGCTGCTACACAGACAGGATCCATTGTGTGTCTCTTTTTTCCTTCCTTCTGACAGATCAGAAGAAGGGTCAAATAAATAGTGATATCATCCAGGCAAAAAAGGCAAAATAGTGGCCCAGTCATGGAGTGGGGAGGGTGGGAGAACAGCTTGAGAAGTCCACAGAGTGGCACAATGACATAGTGGTGAGGTGGAAGCAGCATGAGGAAACCACGTAGTGGCCCAATGACAGAGTCTGGAGGTGGCGGCAGCATCAGGAGGTCACAGAATGGCACAATGACAGTGTGGAGGTTGCAGCAGCATAAGGAGGCCACAGAGTGGCACAATGACAGAGTCTGGAGGTGGGGGCAGCAGCAGCAGCATAAGGAGGCCACAGAGTGGCACAATGGCAGCAGCAGCATCAGGAGACCACAGAGCCGCAAGATGACATAGTGTGGAGATGGCAGCAGCAGCATCAGGAGACCACAAAGTGACCCGGTGACAGAGTGGGGCGGTGGGTGGCAACACCAGTACCCGCTGACGAAGGTGGGTGAAAGAAGAAGCACTTGGCTTCTGATGTGTGGCATCAGGTGGGGACTTTGACTGGGGCGGTACACCTGTTAAACAGTAGCGCAGGTGTCCTAAGGCAAGCTCAGGGAGGACAGAAACGTCCCATGGAGCAGAAGGGCAAAAGCTCACTTGATCTTGATTTTCTGTCTGAATACAAACCGTGAAAGTGGGGCCTCTTGATCCTTCCAACTTTTGGGTTAGGAGCAGAAGGTGTCATAAAATTTACCACAGGGATAACTGGCCACAGAGTGGCACAATGACATAGTGGTGAGGTGGGGCAGCATCAGGAGACCACAGAGCAGCAAGGTGACATAGTGTGGAGATGGCAGCAGCAGCATCAGAAGGCCACAGAGCTGCAAGGTGACATTGTGTGGAGATGGCAGCAGCAGCATCAGGAGACCACAGAGCCGCAAGGTGACATAGTGTGGAGATGGCAGCAGCAGCATCAGGAGACCACAGAGCGGCAAGATGACATAGTGTGGAGATGGGAGCAGCAGCATCAGGAGACCACAATGCGGCAAGGGGACATAGTGTGGAGACGGCAGCAGCATCAGGAGACCACAAAGTGACCCGGTGACAGACAAGGGCGGTGGGTGGCAATACGAGTACCCGCTGGCGACGGTGTGTGAAAGAAGGAGCAGTTGGCATCTGATGTGTGGCATCAGGCGGGTGGCAGCATCAGAGTAGTAGCTGAGGCAGGTAGCCAGAAGAAACCGGTCTCTTTTGTCAAGGTTTGGGTCAGACGGCATGGATCATCTAATCAGATGCATCAGGCATTGGTGGGTGGAAATCCTGGCTGATCCACTCCTGATTCATCTTGACAAAGGTCAGTCTCTCCACATTTTGGGTGGACAGGCAAGTTTTTGGGGTAACTATGGCCCCCGCTGCACTAAACACCCGCTCCGATGCCGCACTACTGGCCGGGCAGGACAGCTTTTCCAGGGCAAACTCGGCCAGTTGTGGCCACAAATCCAGTTTGGCTGCCCAGTAGTCCAGCCGATCTTCAATGATGGCTGGCAGGGTGCACTCCAAGTATGCCACCACCTGCTGGTTCAGGTTCTGCTCTATGTCTAGCTGCTGGTTAGTAGTTTCTTCACTATGCGGGTGTAGAAAGCTGCTCATCAGCGACTCTAGACTCAGGCTGCTGCTGATGGAGCTGGTACTACTCCTGCCACCCAACCCCTCCACAGCAGCCATGGCAGTGGAACGTGAGTGCAGAGGGCCCCCCTGGTCAGACCTGCGAGAGGATGGACCATGGCGCAGATAGGCAGCGGCCAAGTGACTACATAAGATGTCTCTATAGTAGTTCAGTTTGTCCGCCCTCTCAGCGGGTGTGAAAAAGGCTCCCATTTTGGACTGGTAGCGAGGGTCCAACAAGGTGGAAAGCCAGAAGTCATCCCTCTGCCGATTGGTGACAATTCGGCTGTCACTGCGCAAGCAAGTGAGCATGCAGCGGGACATTTCTGTAAGCGACTTGGAGGGACTCCCTACTTCCATCTCCTCTGCATACTGCCACGGTGTGTCTGGGTCCTCTGGCTCATCCTCCTCATCTCCCTCTTGCTCCTCTGGCTGCTCCTGCTCCTCCTCTCCCGTCACTTGAGTAGAAAAACCACCCATTTCGCTATACATTCCCTTTGATCCAATGTCCTCCTCCTCTTCCTCCAGTTCAGCCCCCACAGGGCTCATGTGGCCATGAGATTTAGGCACCACGTCTCAAGTCTCCTGACCAGCCAGATTTACCAGCATCAGTCCTGGGACATGAAGTAGTGGAATGACGTTGTTCATCCCGTAGTCCTGGCGACTGACAAATAACGTGGCCTCCTCAAAGGGCCTGAGCAAACGGCAGATGTCACGCATGAGCTGCCACTGGCTGACATCAAAGTTACACATGGAAGTACTCCTATCCGCTTGGATCATCAAGAATTTGTTGATGACCTTTCTCTGTTTGTATAGTAGGTCCAACATATGGAGGGTCAAATTCCAACGGGTGGAAACGTCACATATAAGCCTATGTTGGGGGATGCTGTTCTGCCGCTGCAGTTCAAGGAGGGTGTGCTTTGCGGTGTACGAGTAAAGTTTCCTGGCCATTTTTATGATGTCTTGCAGATGGGAGGAAGACTTCAGGAACTGCTTCATAACCAGATTGAACACGTGTGCCATGCAGGGTGCATGGTTCAGCCTTCCTAGACGCAGCGCAGACACAATGTTCTTCCCGTTGTCAGTCACCATGGTTACGATTTTGAGTTGTCGCTGAAAAAGCCATGATTCGATCGCTTGATGAATCACAGAGAGCAGTTCCTCCCCTGTGTGACTCCGTTCCCCCAGGCAAACCAGGTGCAGAACAGCGTGACACCGCCGTGCCCAGCACATGTGGTATGCTGGAGGGGCGCTGTTAATTGTCCCTGCAGTGGAGGCTGAGGACACGGTGGAGGATGAGGAGGCAGAGGTGGATGTTTTCGTAGGACCAGAGGTAGAAGAACGTGGAGGCGGAAGCGGTGTCACCTGGCCAAGTTGCTGGTGTGGCTGCGCAGGAATCACATTCACCCAGTGGGCCGTAAAGGACATGTTTTGTCCCTGACCGTAGTTACAGCTCCACACGTCGGCGCTGCCGTGTACTTTGGCAGACAAGGACTGGCCCACCTTCTGTTCTACATATTTGTGCAGGGCTGGTACTGCCTTTTTTGCACCATGTTCTTGTGCCACAGAGTGGCACAAGGACATAGTGTGGGGGTGGTAGCAGCATCAGGAGGCCACAGAGTGGCTCAATGACAGAGTCTGGAGGTGGCAGCAGCATCGGGATTTTAAGAATGAATACAGACCGTGAAAGTGGAGCCTCTTAACTCTTCCTATTTTTGGGTTAGGAGCAGCAGATGTCAGAAAATTTACCACAGGGATAACTGGCCACAGAGTGGCACAATGGCAGAGTCTGGAGGTGGCGGCAGCATCAGGAGGCTACAGAGTGGCACAAAGACAGAGTCTGGAGGTGGCGGCAGCATCAGGAGGCTACAGAGTGGCACAATGACAGAACACTGGCTTGTGGCAGCCAAACGTTCATAGCGGCATTGCTTTTTGATCCTTCGATGTCGGCTTTACTACCATTGTAAAGCAGAATTAACCAAGCGTTGCATCACTGGGTGATGCAGAGGTTGCTGGGGCAGGCTGGACCACCACATCAGAGCCATGGTTCTCCCAGGCCACATTATGGTGACGCTGCATATGTTGTTGCAGGGCCGTGGTGGCAACATTGGCACCCTGGCCCCGCTTCACCTTCTGCCCACAAATTTTACATATGGCCATGTTAACCTCCTCCGGCAGCTTAACAAAAAACTGCCACACCCCCGAGTAGGTGATTTTCTCTCCAACACTCCGCACTGACTGACTGCTACGCCACTGCCTCCATGAACCCCTGCACCACTACTTCCCGGGCAGGTAGGCTGCTGCGAAGAAGGTGGTCCCACCGCTGCCACCCTGCTGACTACCAGCCATGCTCAGCTCTGGCTCAGCCGTTGCCTCACGGGCAAGCTGCCAAACTCTTCCACGTGCGTGTATATTTTTCTGGATATATAAATTGATGGAATGACAGAGCTGTACAATGGCTATTTGAATCCCCAAATAATCTTTCCCTGCACTTGTAAATCGCTTTTCTAGCACTGTTCCTAGCGCCTTCTGACGTCTCTCCCTGCACTAAGATGCTGTGAAATGTTTCCTGCCTATCCTTTCCCTGCACTTGTAATTTGCTTTTCTATCACTGTCCCTAGCGCCTTCTGACGTCTCTCCCTTCACTATCATGCTGTGAAATGATTCCTCCCTATCCTTTCCCTGCACTTATAAATCGTTTTTTTCAGTTTTTTTTATCACAATGAGGTTTCTCCTAGCGCCTGCACACGTCTCTCCCTGCACTCAGAATGCTGTAAAATGTCTTAATCCAAGATGGCTGAGGCTATTTAAAGGGGTGTGATATCACAGGGCTGGCTGGCTGGCTGCTGATTGGCAGGATGCATGGCATTATGGGTCATCCCGCATTCCAAGAGTTCCTTGCCCCATGTCCTCAAACGTGTAGCCGCCATTTTAGAAAAAATTGCGATTCGTTTTGCTCATCTCTAGATGGGGTCATAGATAAAGCTAAATATTTTTAGACCACAAATCTAAAGCTCAAATTAAACAATTCACTATTTTTTCAAGACAGAAATCAGCTAGCCCAAAATGAGATGTTTCTTTCATTCAAAAATTTTTTATAATAAAATATCTGATTTTGAAGAGAATATCAAAGCCTCACTCAGTTTTAGGAATCATATCCCAACACTTGATATATACACTGGGAGAGCTTTTGCTGGCCCCAAATCTTTAAAACTTGTTTAATTGTTACAAAAATATTAAAGATAAATATTTTGTAATACTTAAACTAAGTATTACACATTTTTAGTGTGATATTTGTTTCTGCTTGTTTGAATTATGTTTATGTATTTTGAGATGGTTACTGGGTTTTAATAGCTGTGACAGATGAAAATGTCTTGTCGCAGAGTGTCCAAGTTTTTCTGCGGACCACCAAAATTTTCTCACAGACCACTGGTTTGCAAGTTAGTAGACGCTCATCAAGAACATTCTACAGATAGCGAAAAGCTTAAAACTGTAACAGGCCTGGAAGGTTCTTCCAGGTGGAGCATTATTAAATTAGGAGGCATCCCTGAAACATGTGTTACAATAAGCATTATCATCTTTTCTACTGGGTTTTCTGAAAATCATACTGCCCTCTGCCTCTGATCTCACGATTGAGAGGGCCCACAGGATTCCCGCAGATGCTCCCAGAGATGTCCCAGCCAGCCATATGAAAGAAAAGCTCATGAGAACAGCCAGGAAATCATCTCCTTTATCTCATCCAAATTCTGATATTCATCTAAACTCCATTCTAGCTCAATTTACAATCCTAAATAGAAAAGAACCAGCACAGCTAATGAAAATCCTGCGTCATAATAGGATACTCTATGAAAGGGGTTACCATACAAAATTACAAAGTACTCTATGAATGGGTATACCCTACAAAACCACAAATTACTCTATGAATGGGGTTACCCTACAAAACCACAAATTATTCTATGAATGGGGTTGTTATACAAAACCACAAATTAACAATTCTTTTATCCAGATGTCACCATGGGCCTCAAGAACTTCATAAAACATAATTTCCTACACCTCTCATTTGATTATAGGATGACATTTCCCACATTGGTCCTATCAAAATAGTTACAGTAGTTGTGTTATAAACAAAAACACACATGTAAAGATATAACAAAACACGTTCTGCCCTTTTACAAAATAAAACTTCTTGTATACGGTAACAACAAATACAAAAAAATTCTCTTCAGTCAGATACATTTTAAAATACCAAAATCTCAATGAATCTGGAATGACATTTATGCAGTTATTTATGAGAATAGAAGAGAGCTGCTATAGTCCAAAATGCAAATTTTGGTGGAGATTTCCTTAATCAAAAGGTAAAATTCAAACTAAAAACAATATGTAAATGGTGAAAGTGAATAGCTCACATGGGTACCACTTAGGGGCGGGGGGGGGGTTGCGGTTGGGGACGAGGACAGGAAAGGGTGAAAGAGGAAAATATAATAAAGGGTTCTCACGGATAGATTAGTGTTGAGTGTAGGCTATCCATGGGTCACAGGTTTTATTAAAGTGTATTCATGTTGTTTTGCAAGATACAGGTTAAATTATTTGTCATGATGCAGTTTAGTTTATGTTTGGTAAAATTAAGCGAAATGGACGAGGCCTTCTAACAGCAGGCAATCATGATGCGAGCATTTTATGCAGTGAGGTTTAGGTACTGAATAAGGAAGCTTAGAGAACAAAGCACTCTCCGCTTTTTTTGGAATGTTGATTTGTGTAATGGTAAACAGCAAATTAAAAATATGAATCCAAAACCTTTGGACTTTAGGACAAGTCCACCAAGCATGAAACATGGTGCCCGACTGTCCACAGCCTAAATAACACAAAGGAGAAATAGTAGGATTCAATTTGTTAATCCGGGTGGGTACCATATACCATCTCAACAAAACCTTATAATTGGCTTCTATAAGAGACGTGTTTAAAGAAATTGATGACATAGAATCAGCCAAAGCGTGCCAATCTTGAACCTTCCACTCCTCTGTCAGATCTACATCCCATTGAGATATATAAAACAATCTTTTGTCACTGGGAAAGAGAGCTGCTTAACACACTGAAATTCTCCCTCTAGCATTAGTCATAGAGCGGCATGAATTCTCAAATGCTGTACTTTGGTAAAGGAGAGATAGGCCTTTAAGTTTAGAGCAGGGGTCGGCAAAGTTTTAAGGCCTCTAGGCCATTTATGGGGTGGGAGCACACAAGCTGGACCCGCCCTCATGGCTCCACGCACCACAAGAGAATGCCCCCTGAAGTTAATTCCCTCCCCTCCATATGCATTGCGGAGGAGAGGGATTTACCTTCAGGGAGCGTTCCCTATTTACCGCGGCGGCGAACGTATCAACGGGAATAAGAGCAACCCTGTCTAGTTCCACGTCAAATTTCCAACCAGGGTGAGAAAAATTCTAGCTGTGGGTGTGGAATATAGGGACATCATCATCCGCATAAATGCAGGACCAAAACCCATTTACTGTAATAAAGTCATCAAGTAATCGCAGGACAGACTATGCAAGCCCTTATGTAGATCCAACGAGAGTAACATAGCTTCCCAGTTCCCATGCACTGCCCAAATCATGTGAATTGTTCTAATGGTTTAATCCGAGGCCTGACGATTATTAAGAAACCTGACTTGGTCAGGATGTATATATTGATTCAGAAAGGACCCTAATCTCAGCAATAAAATTTTTGTGATTATTTTAAGATAATAATAAGCAAATAATAGGTGAGATAGGTCTATAATTAGCAACGTCTGTGTAATCTTTACCTGGCTTGGGAACTACACTTATATAGGCTTTATTGTCATCAAGCGGGTCCAAATTGCCTTTACGCAGATAATTGAAAAAAAAAAAAAAATCAAAGACCTCACTATACATTTTATGATATATGTTGGAAAACCCATCTGGGCCCGGGGCACTGTTAAGTTTTAAGAGATTTGATAGCTTTCTGCTATTGAAAATTCTTCATCTAATAATTTCACATGGGATTTATGCAGTTTATGTAAAGGGATTCTAGTAAAGAAAGAGTCCAATTCGTCACTAGAAAATGAGTTGTTCATAGAGTTTATGATAAAATGCATTAATAGTTTCCAGAATCAATTTTGGGTTCTAGGACAGCCAACCATCAGATAGCTTGATTTTAGGCAGTGCATGGGAATGCCCTTTAGGGTTGAATTTGTGCGCCAAGAGTGAACCTGGTTTATCTCCCCAAGTAAAAAATCTATGCCTAGCAAAGGTTTTTTCAGCTTTAGCTGCCAAATATAAATTCAGTTCAGTGTGGAGTGCAGATAATTGACCTCTCAGATCCTCATAGGAATTCTGTTTTTGACGTTTTTGTAACTGTAATAAAGCTTGTTGTTTTTGATCTGTTAAGAGTGAGGATTAGTTTTTGGAGGGTAATGAGATGAGATGACCTTTAATTTGAGCGTTATGTGCATCCCAATTAGTAGCAGAAGAAGTGTCCTGAGGATCATTAAAAATAAAATATGCGATCAGAGAATTCTGTACAGACATGCTCTGATAGGGATCACTTAAAAGACATTCATTAAGCCTCCAAGTTGGTCTAGGATTTTTTGTGCTCAATCATACAAAGCGAGCAACTAATGGTTCATGATTAGACCATGGGGTAGCTTAGATGCATGTAGAATGCAGATAAATGATGCAGGGATTATAATTAAAAATATGATCCATCCTGGTGTATTGTTTGTGGGCCAAGCAGAAATAGGTGTAATCTCTAGATCAGGGATTAGATTCTCACATTCCTCTTCACATTCTCACATTCTTCTGTATTAGCCATTTGTCAATAGTTCAACCTTCATAGTGAAATACCAGTCCATAGAGAAAAAAACAGCGCTGTTCAATTTAGCCTAATAAACAACATTAAATAAACACCCCCTTCTAAGTGAAAAAAAAAGTATGACACACTTTGTCGTCCAAAGTAACTACCAGTACTGCTTCCAAGTTCACAAAATGCAAAGGTCAAAGTTCAGACAAAATAAAGTAATCCAAAGGTACAAGCCTTTTAAAGATATGAAGGTATAGTTCTTAAAGCCCAAGCTCCAGTCAAATGTGATTTTTTGTTTTCAAGTAGGGAAGTTTAAGATTTTGTCTTGTCTATACAAACTGTATATCTGTCTGTGATTCCTTTTCAGCAGAATAGTAAATCTCAAAGAGTAATAGAAACATTATCGAAATCTTACAGAGGCTCTGACCCTATTCTGCTCTATTTAAAAAAAAAATATATTTTATGTTTATTTGACACCTTTACCTTTCTTTAATTCACAACCAGCAGTTCAGTGCCATTCATTTTTAAAGACACCCCACGGTACATGCATTTCAGTGCATCACAACACAACAGATGGAATAGTTGTGCACTGTGTTCAAACAAAAGTTCAACATCCACCAAATCAAAGCTGTGCAACAAATTAGCAAAATGTAAACTCTGTTAGGTGGCTGTCTATAAGTAGGAGTACATGTCTTATCTATTATCTGGTCTAAGGCCAGGTTAGAGTCACACACAAGATAAAAGCCCCTTTAAAAAAAGGAAGCTCATTTGTTTAACAAAGCAATAAAAAATGTTTTTTTTTTTTTTATCGAATCTCGCGATTCGTGCTAAAACACTCCCAGTAAACGGTAAAAAAGTGCAAAAACACCACACAAAAAACGTGCACTGGGGTACTATTTGGAAAACCCTCCTCTAAAGAGGAAGGGCCACCCTTTTCACCAAACCCTCTTAAGCAAAGCTCCAGACGAGGGCTGGATACTAAGCCCACCCAGCCGAAGCCGGAATGGACACACTTGCCCCCCTGACCGAAGCCAGAGAGGGGCCTTTTCTCTATGGGACTGCCAAGGCAGGTCCCACAAGATACTAAGCTGGGAGCTCTCCCGAAGAGAGACTCCCACTAAGGGAGAGCGCCTGGTTTTTAGGCCAAGCCATTCTCCCAAGACAAAAGGGCTAAACCATAAGGGAATAGCACCCTCTATCAAAAAGTGGCACACAAATACCACACCAGTGACAGTGACAACATAAAAAAAAATTTAATTAATAGATGTGCTCTGTGCATAACACACAGGGCAACAGATTTTAAAAATTGCCCATCTGCACCAGCCGCAGCTAATGCAGAAAAAGGCGATGTGCCAAATCAAGTATAAACAGTGATGTGACTGTGCATTTTAAAAATCAGTGGGGTCCCAAACCCAGTGATTTTAAGGTGCCCCTGGATCGCCACTCCAAGGGTACGACACTGGAGCGAGATTTGGACCACTTGTCGGACCGATTGGTAAGGCCAAGTTTTCTCCATTCCCACCAGCGGGTCAGTCAAGCCTAAGGGAGCTACCTTATCAGGGCAGGCCCTATGCTCTTCCTCCGGTGGACAAGGCCGGCAGGTTTGCATAGGGCGGCCCCTTACAGAGCTACACCAAAGGTAGACCGTCCTTAACAGAGGTACTCGTGCACTGCATTCTTTCCCTGAATGCAGGTGCCTTTCCACCCTGAACACTGATAAGAACAGATACTACACTTGATCTTAGCCAAAAGGCAGAGAAGTTTGTGAACTTGGTTAATAAAGCTGCCACCGACGGCTATTAGTGTTAAAACATTCAAATTCCTGAACAGAACATATAGAAGGTTACAGAAAATCAGTCAGACATTTATTATAACAAGATCCGCCCCCCCATTGTCCTTCACAGCAAATATATCAATTTCTACGTTAAAAATCTCAGGTCATCAACTCAGAGAGGTGGGCCATGAGAAGGATCTTTGTGTACATAAGCCGTTTGAGAGCATAGACCACATCCATGGCGGTTTTAGGGTCGTGTACATGGTAAATAGTGATTATAAAATACATTCTTACAAACTTCGTGCCTGTTATCATTGCGAGCCATTAATAACGACTGAAGAATTGGTAGCTGGGAAATCCATAATGTAAAACGATCAAATTTTATTTCAGTGAATTGACTGCTATTTCTACTCGTCCAGTTTGTGAACTTGGTTAATAAAACTGCCACCAACGGCTATAAGTGTTAAAACGTTCAAATTCCTGACCAGAACATATAGAAGGTTACAGAAAATCAGTCAGACATTTATTATAAGATCCCCCTCACTGTGCTTCACAGCAAATATATCAATTTCTACATTAAAAATCTCACATAATCAACTCAGAGAGGTGGGCCATGAGAAGGATCTTTGTGTACATAAAGCATGGAGATCAGGAATTAGCCTCTGAGATTACACCTATTTCTGCTTGGCCCACAAACAATACACCAGGATGGATCATATTTTTAAATATAATCCCTGCATCATTTATCTGCATTCTACATGCATCTAAGCTACCCCATGGTCTAATCATGAACCATTAGTTGCTCGCTTTGTAAGATTGAGCACAAAAAATCCTAGACTTACTTGGAGGCTTAATGAATGTCTTTTAAGTGATGCCAATCAGAGCATGTCTGTACAGAATGCTCTGATTGAATATTTTCGCTTTAATGATCCTCAGGACACTTCTCCTGCTACTAATTGGGATGCACATAACACTCACATTAGAGGTCATCTCATGTCATTAGGCTCCAAAAAACAATCCTAACTCTTAACAGATCAAAAACAACAAGCTGTATTACAGTTACAAAAACGTCAAAAACAGAACTCCTATGAGGATCTGAGAGGTCAAATATATGCACTCCGCACTGAACTGAATTTATGTTTGGCAACTAAATCTGAAAAAACTTTTGCTAGGTATAGATTTTTTACTTGGGGAGATAAACCATGTTTACTCTTGGCGAACAAACTCAACCCTAAAGGGCATTCCCAGGCACTGCCTAAAATCAAGCTATCTGATGGTTGGCTGTCCCAAAACCCAATATTGATTCTGGAAGCTATTAATGCATTTTATCATAAACTCTATGAACAACTCATTTTCTAGTGACAAATTGGACTCTCCCTTTACTAGAATCCCTTTACGTAAACTGCATAAATCCCATTTAAAATTTTTAGATAAAGAATTTTCAATAGCAGAGACATTGACAGCTATCACATTTCTTAAAACGTAACAGTGCCCTGGGCCCAGATGGGTTTTCCAACATATATTATAAAATGTATAGTGAGGTCTTAGATCTTTTTTTTTTTTTTTTAATTACCCGTGTAAAGGCAATTTGGGAGGGGGGGCATGTCTGGCCGGCTGCAAGATGGCCGCTTGATCTCTGTGCTCTGTATATGTAGGAGTCATTAGCTACTATTTCAGCGTCTTTTATCCTCTTATCTTTGGATTTTATTATACCTTCTGGTGACCTTTGCCCAACGGAACCTGGAAAGCATGACAAAAAGAAAGAAGACAAAACCGGAGCCGCGGAAACTCACCAGTTTTTTCAAGTCGCAGGACGTGACAGGCTCTCAAGATGGCGTGGGATCGAGGCCTGCCTTTCCCTCAGCAGTTCCGGATTCTCCTGCTTCTCTGTCCTCAGAGGACATGAGATCTCCCTGCGTGGAAGGCCTGAATTCAATAGCTGGTGAGTCACCCGGTTCTACTAAATCCTCTCAAAGTAACCCTGATACACAAGCAGAGACACTACAATCATCAGTGTCTAATACCCAGAAGGAAGATAGTATACACGGGCATACTGGAGTTTCTTACCTCACTATAGAAAATTTCCCTGTACACTGTAGGGAACTTTCGCTTTCTACTATGAAGGAAATGATGCTTTCCTTGAAACATTCCTTACATCAGGATATGACTTGTATGTTTAGCCAAATCAAACTATCTATTACACATCATGAGAAGAGAATCCAGCATCTAGAAAAGAAGTTCGGGGAGTTATCTCAGGCTCATAATGATTTAGTTGATGTTCACAATGATCAGAATTCAGAAATACAATTGATTAAATGGAAACTTGCTGATCTGGAGGATAGATCACGGTGAAACAACTTTAAGATTAGAGGGATCCCTGAAACGATTGCCTTGAAAGATCTGACAGGTTATTTAACAGCCTACTTTAAATGCTTACTTCCTATGGCTCCTGAAAAGGATCTTTTGATAGATAAAGCACACCGCATTCCGAAACCCTCTTTCTTACCTCCGGATACCCCTAGAGATGTCCTGATTAGAGTGCATTTTTTTCATATGAAAGAAAAGGTGATGTATGCAGCCAGAAAACCACCATTGTTGCCTATAGAGTACACACATATCCAATTGTTTACTGATCTCTCCCAAAATACTCTCCAAGCAAGGAAAGCCTTTTTCCCAATTACTAAGATTCTGAGAGAAAAGAAGATTCCGTACAAGTGGGGCTTCCCGACAAAATTGCTAGTGTACTACGTGGGGAAAAACCACCCGATGCCTAATGTAGAAGTAGCCAAACAACTATTGAAGAGCTGGAACATTGTTTTGGACGATTCTCAAGTGTCTCAAAATGCTTAAACTCATCGGGGTTGGGTCCCCGACTGGACTTAAATAGTTTCTATTTAGCCCATGTTCTAGTTGCTTGATTGTTCTCTCTATGAGGATAAATGGTGGATAAGATATAATAGGTTATTGACTCCTCGCCTATGTTTTCTTTACATTTTTTTAAGGCTCTTTTACAACAGTACCTTAAATGGATTCTCACCCCTCCATGAGAACCCAAAGCAGAGATTCTCTGCCCATTGTCCTGGTGTATTCTGGGATGTTCTTATTATTTTTTTGTTTTCTTTATTTTTCTTTTCTTTTTCCTTGGTTTAGTATCTATTTTCTGTTGTTTTTTGTTAGGCCCCGCCTGCCTTATTTTTTTCATAATCACGAGGTTCATCGAATGAAGAAGATTCCAACACTGTTATGGGTATCCAATTTTTGTCTATCAATGCCAGGGGTGTGAATAGCCCCTTTAAAAGAGCATCACTTATACAGGAAGCTCAAACTCAAAAAGCGGATGTTATTTTTGTACAAGAATCACACTTTGCACAAGACAAGATGCCTACATGGAAACCAAAGAAATTTCCTTATCTCTATATGGCGAACGCAGCAAAGAAAAAATGCGGAGTGATTATAGGAGTTAAGGACTCTGTGCGATTTCAATATATCTCTCATATAGAGGACCCTCAAGGAAGGTTTATTATTCTGGTGTGTCAGATAAATAATATTGGCTTTACTTTGGTGAATGTGTATGCCCCAAATACGAAACAAAAGCAATTTCTATCGAAACTTATGGCACAAATTTCAAGACACAGACAAGGCAACTTAATCATAGGTGGTGACTTCAATGCAACAAGTGACTTTTTGTGGGACTCATCTACTTTACCTAAACGACCTCCAATACAACTAGCCTCCTTTTTTGCCAAATAGGATTTATATGATATTTGGAGATGTCAGCACAGAACAGAAAGGGATTATACTTTTTTTTCGGTGTCACATCTTTCCTACTCTAGGATTGATTTTTTTCTTACTGACCTATGGTCGTTACAGAATATCAAGACCTCCTCCATAGGTACAATCTTGTGGTCGGATCATGCGCCTATTAGTATTGACTTTGTGGACTCTCCGTTCATACCCAATCATCTTTGGAAGTTTAACACGTTCTTGTTATCCCACCCGAAATTATTCAAACAAGTGGAAGAAGCACAGAACCTATTCTTTGATACTAATGAGTTGGAAGAAACAAACCGTTTTACATTATGGAATGCTCACAAAGCATTTATCAGAGGGGTTTGTATAAAACTCTGTTCATATGAAAAATAACAAAAGCAAAAGAAAATTTTAGATCTCCTTCAACGCATTACATCTAATGAGGTAATAAATAAAAAGTCTCCATCTCAGGCCCTTTCTAATGCAATTATCAATGATAGACACCAATTAAGATCACTTTTACTATATAAATTTGAGAAATCCCAACATATATTCAAGGCGAAGCAATACGCTTTCCACAATAGAGCAGGTGCATATTTAGCAAAACGTCTCACTCCTCGACGCCTTAATACAAAAATTTGTGCTTTAATGGACCCACTTTCTCGAAAGCTTTGCTATAGCCCCCCCTTTATAATTTGGCTGAAGATCCTATGACTTCCCAACCTAGCATAGCTCACATAAATAGATTTCTTTGTAAGGTGAACCTACCCAAACTTTCTCCCGAGCATCACCTTTCTTTATCTACTACCTTCACTGACCAGGAGATATTGAGAGTAATTAATACACTTCCCAATAAGAAATCTCCGGGAGCAGATGGATTCCCTGCTGAATACTATAAAATTTATGCCCGAATTTTGGTGCCTCATTTGAAGGAGATCTTCAATTTAGCTGCAGATCAGGGGTCTTTCCCTGCAGAAATGTTGCAGGCAATTATTGTTACAATCCCTAAACCAGGGACCCTCAGACCACTAGCAGTTATCGTCCTATATCTCTTTTAAATACAGATATGAAGATTTATGCCAAAGTCTTGGTGTATAGATTGGAAAATATTATACCTCTGTTAGTACAACCAGATCAAGTAGGATTCGTGAAAAATAGGCAGGCTTCAGATGGTACTAGACGCCTCATTAATATTTTAAAATACGCTGACCTTCTTAAGAAGCCTTTTACACTGCTGTTGCTAGATGCCGAAAAGGCGTTTGACAGAGTCCACTGGGAATACTTATCTAAGGTGTTAGACAAGTTTGGTTTTTTTGGTTTTATTAAATCAGCTATTCTGTCGTTATACTCGAGTCCCTCAGCGAGAGTTTTTACAGCTGGAGCCCTTTCGTCTAGTTTCCCGATTACTAACGGGACCAGACAAGGCTGTCCACTTTCTCCTGTGATTTTTATTTTATTACTGGAGCCTTTGGCAGAAAGTATAAGATCTAATCTGCAGATACATGGTATTAAGATAGGTGATCGCACTCATAAGATTAGTCTTTTTGCAGACGATATTATTTTAATGCTTTCCAACCCAATGTCATCTTTAAAAGTCTTTAAAAGCTGTGCAAGAAGTATTAGACGACTTCTCTGAGATTTCCTATTATAAAATTAATGCTTCTAAATCACAGATACTGGGCATACACGTGCCATTGTATCTGAAATGTCTTATTTGAGCCAATTTTCCTTTTCTCTGGGAAAATAAAGCTATTAAATTTTTGGGTGTTCATATTCCACCAAACATTTCACGGCTTTTCCAGGTGAATTTCCCTCCTTTAGCAATATCTTTGTCTTCCGAATTGGAGAAGTATAGGAATATAGAAATATCGATGGCAGGTAGAATTGCTGCAATCAAAATGTATATTTTGCCTAAGATTTTATATCTCTTCCGAACACTTATAATCTCTCTTCCTAAGTATTTTCTTAGATCCTTACAAAAAATTATTTTAAACTATGTATGGAGAGGGAAAAGGCCCAGATGTGCATTTCATATTTTGGCTAGAAATAAAAAATTTGGAGGGATGGGCATTCCTAATTTAATTTCTAAAATGCTTATCACTAGACTATGGAAGAGCACACAAATCCCAAGCCATAAAGATGTTGTGGCTGATTTGAATCTGTGTTGCACATATGAAAAAACAATTGACATTATTAATTTCAACTATGACAAATTCGTGACCAAATGGGATCTTTGGCTAAATCATTCTTCCTGTACTGTGGTTAGATAATTGATGGACAGTTTATAAAAGACTTCTGTGATTATGTATGTTTTATTATGAGCAGTTCTTTATGTGTAAGCTGGCTTCCTTGTTGTTGTTGTTGCTGTGGTTGTTTTGTTATTACTGTATTGATACTTCTATATTCTCTTTCTTACAGCTTTCCTTTTTTTGTATAATAATTTTTAAAAAAAAACTGTCAATAAAGATATATTGAACAATAAAGGCAATTTGGACCTGCTTGATGACAATAAAGCCTATATAAGTGTAGTTCCCAAGCCAGGTAAAGATCACACAGACGTTGCCAAATATAGACCCATCTCACCTATTATTTGCTTATTATTATCTTAAAATAATCACAAAAAATTTATTGCTGAGATTAGGGTCTTTTCCTAATCAATATATACATCCTGACCAAGTCAGGTTTCTTAATAATTGTCAGGCCTCGGATTAAACCAGGAGAACCATTCACATGATTTCGGCAGTGCATGGAAACTGGGATGGTGGTACCAAGCGAGAAGCTTTGTTAATCTCGTTGGAGCTACCTAAGGGCTTGCATAGTCTGTCCTGCGATTTACTTGATGACTTTATTACAGCAAATGGGTTTTGGTCCTGCCTTTATGCGGCTGATGATGTCCCTATACTCCACACCCACAGCCGGTATTTCTCTTTAGGGGTTTTTTTCTCACTATGGTTGGAAATTCGACGTGGAACTAGACAGGGTTGCTCCTATCCCCATTGATACTTATGCCCCCGCGGTAAATAGGGAAAGCTCCCTGAAGGTAAAACCCTCTCCTCCGCAATGCATATGGAGGGGAGGGAATTAACTTCAGGAGGCGTTCCCTGGTGGTGCGCGGAGCCATGAAAGCAGGTCCAGCTTGTGTGTTTCCGCCCACCCCATAGATGGCCTAAAGGCCATAAAACTTTGCCGACCCCTGCTCTAAACTTAAAGGCCTATCTCTCCTTTACCAAAGTACAGCATTTGAGAATTCATGCCGCTCTATGACTAATGCTGGAGGGAGAATTTCAGTTGTTCAAGCACCTCTCTTTCCCAGTGACAAAAGATTGTTTTTTTTATCTCAATGGGATGTAGATCTGACTGGAGTGGAAGGTTCAAGATTAGCAAGCTTTGGCTGATTCTATGTCATTATTTCTTTAAACACGTCTCTTATAGAAGCCAATTATAAGGTTTTGTTGAGATGGTATATGGTACCCACCCGGGTACCAAATTGAATCCTTCTATTTCTCCTTTGTGTTATTTAGGCTGTGGACAGTCGGGCACCATGTTTCATGCTTGGTGGACTTGTCCTAAAGTCCAAAGGTTTTGGATTCATATTTTTATTTGCTGTTTACCATTACACAAATCAACATTCCGAAAAAAGCAGAGAGTGCTTTTTTTCTCTAAGCTACTGTATTCAGTACCTAAACCTCACTGCATAATATGCTCGCATCATGATTGCCTGCTGTTAGAAGGCCTCGTCCATTTCGCTTAATTTTACCAAACATAAACTAAACTGCATCATGACAAATGATAATTTAACCCGTACCTTGCAAAACAACATGAATACACTTTAATAAAATCTCTGACCCATGGATAGCCTACACTCAACACTAATCTATCCGTGAGAACCCTTTATTATATTTTCTATTTTCGTCTTTCACCCTTTCCTGTCCTCATCCCCAACCACACTCCCCCCGCCCCTAAGTGGTACCCATGTGAGCTATTCACTTTCACCATTTACATATTGTTTTTAGTTTGAATTTTAACTTTTGATTGAGGAGATTTTTGCCAAAATTTGCATTTTGGACTATGGCAGCTCTCTTCTATTCTCATAAATAACTGCATAAATGTCATTCCAGATTCATTGAGATTTTGGTATTTTAAATTGTATCTGACTGAAGAGAATTTTTTTGTATTTGTTGTTACCGTATACAAGAAGTTTTATTTTGTAAAAGGGAAGAACGTGTTTTGTTATATCTTTACATGTGTGTTTTTTGTTTATAACACAACTACTGTAACTGTCTTCTGAAAAAATTTCAATAAAATCTTTTACATACAGTTAGACCACAACTTAGATGTACAACAGGACATGAAATACCTCGTCGACAAAGTGTTGGAAGACAGCTAGGGCATTACTTATGATGCCCATCCATGGTATTAAATGCTTTCCTTTCCATTTGTGCCCCTCCTTGGTGAAGGCTTGGTGAAGACCTTGGCACCATGGCGACAGTCAAAAAGCTTGGGGATAAGCGGCAGTGGGTATTGGTTCTTAACCGTGATAGCTTTCGGACCACGATAGTCAATGCAGGGACGGAGATGTCCACCTTTCTTCTGGATAAAGAAGAATCCTGCACCAGCAGAGGAAGTAGACTTGCGAATAACTTGGTGCAGGTTTTCCTTGATGTACTCACTAATAGCCTTAGTTTTAGGGAGACTGAGAGGGTATACCTGCGCTCTGTGCTTTAAAACTTATACCTGGTTCCCAGTCATAGGAGCGGTGAGGAGGAAGCTGCTCGGACTTGCATTTGGAAAAGACGTTTAGAAAGTCCAACGACTGAGTAGGGATGGATGGAGAAACCTCCGAAATAGAGAGTGCGAGGGGCTTAAGCTTAGTCAAGCAAAGGGAGTGGCAAGAGGGGCCCCAAGCCAATACCTCTGGAGTGGACCAATCTAACACTGGGGAGTGTTATTAAAGCCATGGGAGACCCAGGGTAACTGCAGATGTGGCCTGCAGGAGAATCAGGAAGTGATGGTTTCCTGATGTAGCACACCTACCGACATTTTCATGGGCAAAGTGTGGAAGCGGATTAGTCCACAGGACAGAATGGTACCAGCCACCGCAGAGATAAGCAGGGGTTGAGGCAAAGGCTCCATAGGCCAGGCAAAATCCTTGACAAGGGAAGCAGAAATGAAATGACCTGCTGCCCCGAAATCAATGAAGGCCTTAAGGGAAAGTGAGGACTTTTTATGGTAAAGCTGAATGTTTATGGAAGGACGCTGAGTGGAAGGGAGAGAAAAGTGAACTAGCATCCCCCCTCCCCCTTTAGAGCATACTAGGCACTGTTAAACTCTAAATCAAGGTAGAAATAGCATGGAACGTTAAGTCCTTTGACTTTTTTAGACAAAAATGTAATTAGAATGATGAGGATCAATCATGCTATGGGATTTTGATAGGACCAATGTTGGAAATGTCATCTTATAATCAAATGAGAGGTGTAGGAAATTATGTTTTATGAAGTTCTTGAGGCCCATGGTGACATCTGGATAAAAGAATTGTTAATTTGTGGTTTTGTACAACAACCGCATTCATAGAATAATTTGTGGTTTTGTAGGGTAACCCAATTTATAGAGTAATTTGTGGTTTTGTAGGGTATCCCCATTCATAGAGTACTTTGTGATTTTGTATGGTAACCTCTTTCGTAGAGTATCCTATTATGACGCAGGATTTTCATTAGCTGTGCTGGTTCTTTTCTATTTTGGATGGTAAATTGAGCTAGGCTGGGACATCTCTAGGAGCATCTGCGGCTATGAAGCTGGGCTTGGGAATCCTGTGGGCCCTCTCAATCGTAAGATCCGAGGCAGAGGGCAGTATGATTTTCAGAAAACCCAGTAGAAAAGATGATAATGCTGATGGTAACACATGTTTCAGGGATGTCTCCTAATTTAATAAGGCTCCACCTGGTGAAACCTTCCGAGCCTGTTACAGTTTTAAGCTATTCGCTATCTGTAGAATGTTCTTGATGAGCGTCTACTAACTTGCCAACCAGTGGTCTGTGAGAAAATTTTGGTGGTCACCAGAAAAACTTGGACACTCTGCGACGAGACATTTTAATCTGTCACAGCTATTAAAACTCGGTAACCATCTCAAAATACATAAACATAATTCAAACAAGCAGAAACAAATATCACGCTAAAAATGTGTAATACTTAGTTTAAGTTTTACAAAATTTTTATCTTTAATATTTTTGTAACAAACACGTTTTAAAGATTTTGTTATGATTACATAAGCATTTTTAATTTTGTTATATTTATTAGGTGCATGTCAAATTAATAAAATGGAAGTTCTCTGATCATTATTTTACAAATGTATTTATCTTTGTTAAAAAATTCTAATTATTGGTCCACGTAATTTAAAATTATGAATTTGGTGTTCTGAGAGGTCCGAAAGGTTGGCGACCGCTGTACAAACTAGTTTGGGGCCAGCAAAGGCTCTCCCAGAGTATATATCAAATGTTGGGATATGATTCCTATAATCTATGAGTGAGGCTTTGATATTCTCTTTAAAATCAGATATATTTTATTGTAAAAATTATTTGAATGAAAGAAACATCTCATTTTGGGCTAGCTGATTTCTGTGAACTGTTTATGAAATATTTAGCTTTATCTATGACCCCATCTAGAGATGAGCGAAACAAATTGCAATTTTTTCTAAAATGGCAGCTACACGTGTGAGGACATGGGGCAAGGAACTCTGGGAAGGCGGGATGACCCATAATGCCATGCATGCAGCCAATTAGCAGCCAGCCAGCTCTGTGATGTCACACCCCTTTAAATAACCTCAGCCATCTTGGATTAAGACATTTTACAGCTTTCTGAGTGCAGGGAGAGACGTGTGCAGGCGCTAGGAGAAACCTCATTGTTATAAAAAAAACTGAAAAAAGGATTTATAAGTGCAGGGAAAGGATAGGGAGGAATCATTTCACAGCATGTTAGTGCAGGGAGAGACGTCTGAAGGCGCTAGGGACAGTGATAGAAAAGTGATTTACAAGTGCAGGGAAAGGATAGGGAGGAATCATTTCACAGCATCTTAGTGCAGGGAGAGATGTCAGAAGGCGCTAGGGACAGTGCTAGAAAAGC
>NC_092867.1:53937919-53940896 GCF_032062135.1 Pyxicephalus adspersus
GGTTAAAATGGCCATATGTAAAATTTGTGGGCAGAAGGTGAAGCGTGTCCAGGGTGCCAATGTTGGCACCACGGCCCTGCGTCAACATATGCAGTGTCACCATAAAGTGGCCTGGGGGAACCGTGGCTCTGATATGGTGGTCCAGCCTGCTGCAGCAACCTCTACATCACCCAGTGGCACGCACCAGCTTTCAGGCAGTCAAGGCTCCACCGCCTCAGCCGAAGGAAGCTGTATGTCATTACCATCTTCTGCTGATCCAGATGCTCCTGCTACTCCCATTCCTCGTCAGTCGTTCCGTCAGCAATCAATCACCGAAGCGATTGCCAAGAGACAACAGTATGCGTGCACTCATCCAACGGCGCAAAAGCTGATTGTGCTGAATAAACCCAGCTCACGTTCCCTATTAGTGGGTGAACAATCCAACGCTTGGTGAATTCTGCTTCACAATGGTAGTAAGAGCCAACATGGAAGGATCAAAAAGCGATGTCACTGTGAACCCTTGGCCGCCAGAAGCCAGTTATCTGTCATTGTGCCACTCCGTAGCCTCCTGATGCTGCCGCCACCTCCAGACTCTGCCATTGTGCCACTCTGTGGCCAGTTATCCCTGTGGTAAATTTTCTGACACCTCCTGCTCCTAACCCAAAAATAGGAAGGATTAAGAGGCCCCACTTTCACGGTCTGTATTCATTCTTAAAATCCTAATGCTGCTGCCACCTCCAGACTCTGTTATTGTGCTACACTGTGGCCTCCTGATGCTGCCACTACCTCCACAGAGTGGCACAAGGACATAGTGCAAAAAAGGCAGCACCAGCCCTGCACAAATATGTAGAACAGAAGGTGGGCCAATCCTTGTCTGCCAAAGTGCACGGCAGTGCCGACGTGTGGAGCTGTAACTACGGTCAGGGACAACACATGTTCTTTACGGCCCACGGGTGAATGTGATTCCTGCACAGCCACACCAGCAACTTGGCCAGGTGACACTACTTCCGCCTCCACGTTCCCACGCCGCTGGTCCTGCGACAACGTCCGCCTCTGCCTCCTCATCCTCCTCATCCTCCACCGTGTCCTCAGCCTCCACTGCAGGGACAATTCACAGTGCCCCTCCAGCATACCACATGTGCAGAGCACAGCGGAGTCACGCTGTTCTGCACCTGGTTTGCTGGGGGAACAGAGTCACACAGGGGAGGAACTACTCCGTGTGATTCATCAAGAGATCGAATCATGGCTTTCTCCGCAACAATTCAAAATCAGAAACCATGGTGACCGACAACCGGAAGAACATTATGTCTGCGCTGCGTCAAGGAAATCTGGTTGTCAAGCGGTTCCTGAAGTCTTCCACCTATCTGCAAGACATCATAAAAATGGCCAGGAAACTTTACATGGTCTTCTGCCACTCGTACACCACAAAGCACACCCTCCTTAAGCTGCAGCGACAGAACGGCATCCCCCAACATAGGCTGATATGTGATGTTTCCACCCATTGGAATTCCACCATCCATATGTTGGACCGACTATACGAACAGAGAAAGGCCATCAACGAATTCTTGATGATCCAAGCGGATAGGAGTACTCCCATGTGTAACTTGGATGTCAGCCAGTGGCAGCCCATGCGTGACCCCTTCCGTTTGCTGAGGCCCTTTGAGGAGGCCACGTTATTTGTCAGTCGCCAGGACTATGGGATGAACAACCTCATTCCACTACTTCTTGTCCTGGAACAGATGCTGGTAAATCTTGCTGGTCAGGGGACTGGAGACGTGGTGCCTAGATCTCACGGCCACATGAGCCCTGTGGGGGCTGAACTGGAGGAGGAGGAGGAGGACGACATTGGATCAAAGGCAATGTATAACGAAATGGGTGGTTTTTCTGCTCAGGTGACAGGAGAGGAGGAGCAGGAGCAGCCAAGGGAGCAAGAGGGAGATGAGGAGGACGAGGCAGAGGACCCAGACACACCGTGGCAGTATACAGTGGAGATGGAAGCAGGGAGTCCCTCTGAGTCGCTTGCAGAAATGGCCCGCTGTATGCTCACTTGCGCAGTGACAGCCGAAGTTTCACTATTCGTCAGAGGCATGACTTCTGGCTTTCCACCGTGTTGGACCCTCGCTACCGGTCCAAAATGGGGGCCTTTTTTACACCCGCTGAGAGGAAGGACAAACTGAACTACTATAGAGACATCCTATATAGTCAGTTGGCCGCTGCCTATCTGCGCCATCGTCCATCCTCTCGCAGGTCTGACTGGAGGGGAGCTCTGCACTCACGTTCCACTGCCATGGCTGCTGTGGAGGGGTGGGGTGGCAGGAATAGTACCAGTTCCATCAGCAGCAGCCTGAGTCTAGAGTCGCTGATGAGCAGCTTTCTACACCCGCACAGTGAAGAAACTACTAACCAGCAGAATCTGAACCAGCAGGTGGTGGCATACTCGGAGTGCACCCTGTCAGCCATCATTGAAGATCCGCTGGACTACTGGGCATCCACACTGGATTTGTGGCCGGAACTGGCCGAATTTGCCCTGGAAAAGCTGTCCTGCCCAGCAAGTAGTGTGGCATCAGAGCAGGTGTTTAGTGCGGCGGGGGCCATAGTTACCCGAAGTACTCGCCTGTCCACCCAAAATGTGGAGAGACTGACCTTTGTCAAGATGAATCAGGCATGGATCAGCCAGGATTTCCACCCACCAATGCCTGATGCATCTGATTAGAAGATCCATGCCGCCTGACCCAAACCTTGACAAAAGAGATCGGTTTCTTCTGGCTACCTGCCTTAGCTACTACTCTGATGCTGCTACCCCCCTGATGTCACACATCAGATGCAAGTGCTCCTTCTTTTACCCACCTTCTTCAGCGGGTACTGGTATTGCCACCCACCGCCCCAGTTTGTCACCGGGTCACTTTGTCATCTTGCTGCTCTGTGGTCTCCTGATGCTGCTGCTCCCATCTCCACACTATGTCACCTTGTGGCTCTGTGGTCTCCTGATGCTGCTGCT
>NC_092867.1:53940949-53944477 GCF_032062135.1 Pyxicephalus adspersus
CTGCTGCCATTTCCATACTATGTCATCTTGCCGCTCTGTGGTCTCCTGATGCTGCTGCTGCCATCTCCACACTATGTCACCTTGCCACTCTGTGGTATCCTCCTGATGCTGCTGCTGCCATCTCCACACTATGTCACCTTGCCACTCTGTGGTCTCCTGATGCTGCCACCACCTCCAGACTCTGTCATTGTGGGTGTGGCTTCTGAGGAAGTAGCTGCAGGCTGTGCTCCTCTCTCTCCAATGTCTGGCTCTAGCCCAGGGTTGGGGTGCCCTGGTTGGGAAGTTCCCCAGGAAAGACCCTGGCTTCTCGGCCTAAACATGATGCAGAGTCTGATGGATTCCATACAACAGATTCTCCAGGTATTGATAAGAATGAAAGCTGTAAAATTTCTGATAAAGATGTTTGTCATGTGAAGAGCAGTATGAAGCATGAACATGAATTGGATAAACCTGTACAGCAGATGGGAAGTTGTGTCCAGGGAAGCCCAGTAATGGAGCAGTCAGTGCAGTCGGGTCAGAGCAGTGTTGGGGCAGCACAGAAAGCTTTGCCCACCCCACAGGGGGTGGAGTCAGTCCACCCCACAGAGAGGTGATAGCGGGGCAGTACCGGCCCAGCACAATGCGGCCATTTCGCAGACACCAAGGAAGATTTCCTTGAAACAAAAGACAATAAAGGAGAATTTTCAGCAACAAGTTTTGATCCCCACTGGCCAGGTGCGCTCAGCCCGCCTGAGAGCCCAGCAACGTAAAAACAGTGCTGAAAGTACTAAAAAGCCAACAAATGCGGCTTTGGGGGCTCCATCAGCTCAGAAATCCTCCCAGCAGTACAAAGCTCCAGTCTGAGTCAGTGACCCACAAATCACCGCAGATTCGTCCATCACTTGTGAGTGGGAAGGGGGCAGCGCAGTGCAGCGTCCCAGGGAAAGGGACTGACATGGCTTCCAGTCCATTTGAGGACCCAGCAACGTTCAAATATCCGGCAGAGGTGACCGAGCAGAAAGTAACAGCCTGCCAGCTTGGGCTGAGCCTAGCACAGAACATTCCAGCCCTTGTAAAAGAAATGGAAACCCTGAGGAAAGCAAAGAGAACAATCCAGAGCCAAATAGAGGGAATTTATAAATTAAAGGCTGCAAATCCCTCCAAGGAGGCTCTGTATGACAGCAAGTTGAAATCAATGGCTATGGAACTCGCTTCGGTGGTTGGGAAGATCGACTCCAGGAACAACTGGGATCCATAAGAGAAACTAAAAAGAGTAAAGATCATTGCCAAGGAACTGAGGAACCCACCAGTATGCCGTCGGTAAAGAAATCTGTTTTGCAGCAGCCAATATTTTCTTACCAGCGAAAAGACCTGTCTGAGGATAGCAATGTAACCAGGGAGTTTCAGCAGCAGAAGAGAGACTCTGCACCATTGCCACAGCCAGCAGGGGGCAGCAGTGAGAACTTTCATTTTGCACCAGGTACATCTGCAGAGGTATTAAGGGGCAATTCTGCTCATCTGGGAGCAATGGACAGCAGTGCAGCCCAGATAATGGACTCACTTGAGAATGAAGGGATCCATGGTGTAGGGAGTCAGCAGTCTCCCATTACTGATAATGCTGGGGGTAATTTGTTTGATGTGGATGGTGCAATGCATTTCGCAAGGATCTGAATGTACTAGCTCAGATAATCATGGCAATGAGGAGATGGAGCCGGATATGACAAATGATTTCCCCCCTCTAGTAAATCAGCCACAAACATTTAATGGGTCCAATAGTGGTTCTGGCCCAGTACCCCCTCAGAACGCTTGGAGCCGCAGGCCCCCTTCAGTGTTTGCTAGCACTGTCTACCTGGGGCAGGCGTTTAAGAGGAGGAATGTGGTGAGATTTAGGAATAAAGGTCCCAAGGATGAATTACCCAATAGGCGTTATGTGGTGCGGGAATTGTTGTGTCACCAGATAGGCTTTGTACCGGCTGATATTCTGGCCATTATTAACCTCCCAGATAATCAGGGTTATGATGTCAAAGCTTATTCCAAACTTGGATAAATTCTGAGCTCAGTTCAGCAGGTTCAGGAATACAGAAGGCTGGGAAAAGTTTACCTTTATCCCAATCTCAAAGCCAGATACAGTGAATGTCAATATCTTATTCTGGAATGAGTCGGTTCCCCCCATGACATTGTAATCTGGCTCAGACGCCATTGTGATTTAGTCTATGACCTCACCAAGAATAAAGATGCCGATTGGATCAGGACAGGGGGTTAGAGAGTTTCAGTGAAGCTGAGACAATCTAATAATGTCACCCATCACCTGCCAAATTCCTTTTTTATTGATCGGGAGAGAGGTGTCTGTTTCTATCCCAGTCAGCCAAGGCTGTGCTATAAATGTGGCAAATCCAGGCACCTGGCTAACATTTGTACAGTAAAGAAGTGCAATCTGTGCGGTGAAATTGGCCATGCAGGGTCAGATTGTGTGAATGTGCGGTGTAACTTGTGTGGTGAACATGGCCATTTCCATAGAGTATGTTCGAAGGCTTATCACAATCTATGTAATGACCTTGCAGATGAGGAGCTGATTACTGTTACAGAGGTCTTAGAGGAAGAAGCTTTAATGTCAGACATAATCCTGACCGGAGAAGATCCTCAACCAGAGATGCAGGAAACCAGAACACACCTGGCAGGTGAACAACCTGGAGAACATTTATCCCAGGATTCACTGCCATCTGCCATTAGTTCTGCCTCTGCTGTGCCATCTCCTTCTGTGCAGGGTGAAGTCACACAATCTAAATGGAAAAATAAAAAAGATAAATCTACCTGCAAGCATGAGGGGGAATGGATGGTGGTAGAGAAACCAGCAAAGAAGGTAAAAGGTGCAAAAGAAGTAAGGGGGGGGGGGTCATTGCCTCTAACAGGTATGATGTGCTGGTGGGATCCATCACTGATCCCTATGAGTTAGAGCTAGAACAGGAACTAAAAAGAATAGAAAGAGAATGTGAGTCGTGGTCAGACGATGATCCACCTACCAAAAAAAGATCCTTTCCAGGGCCAGAAATGGAGGAATCAGTCATGGAAACCAGCAATGGTTTCAGACTCTGATTCAGACTCTGATTTGCCATGTTTAGAGTAATTGTTCTGCTCCTCTGCATTATGATGGTGGAGTTCTCTTTATGTATTTTTTCCAGTAATGTGAACAGTATAAAAATTAAAAGAAGTAGGCATGCAGTATATGAACACCTGAGATACCTGGATGCAGATGTGTTTTTCCTGCAGGAGACTTGCCTGTCCTCGGTGAAGTCATTACGTGATGCGAAGGCTGAGTGGCAGACCGGACCCCCATTTTGGTCCCTGGTTGCTGAGCCTCATGCAGGGGTTGCCATTCTTTTTAATACAAGGGATGTAATAATCCATAGATTGACAGAAATATCAATGGGTAGATGTCTGATGCATAAAGAGTTAGTCTATTCAATGATGTAAAACCCTATCTGTTCTCTTCCATTCCAGTCATCATGGCTGGGGATTTTAATGTGGCCCTTAGTACAAGTGATAGGTCCT
>NC_092867.1:53944719-53947068 GCF_032062135.1 Pyxicephalus adspersus
CAGCTTGTACAGGAAGAAGTAGAAAGTCTCCTGCAGAGACAGATGGATAGACAGGACTTCTATGAATGTAATGCAGATTGGTGGGAAGATGTCAAGGAGGACATTACTTCTCTATTAAAGAGATTATCAGCCAATAGGGGAAAAAGTAAATAGGCACCACCTGAGATTACGGAAAGAGTTGGAGTACCTTTACTCAGATGGGGTGGTGGCACGGGAAAAGATAACCCAGCTAAAATCTGAAATCAAGCAATATCAGTACAGCAGATACAACTCCTTAAAGTTTGAAAGAGATTACGGGACCCCGGGAACACTCTTTGAGAATTGCAGGGATAGAGTGGAGAAGAAACTGATAACTGGTCTCATGGATTCCCCTGGGGTTTTACAGGACTCCTGTGCAGGAATCCTAGAAGTTGTAAAAATATACTATGCTGTCTTATTCCAGAAAAAGGATTTAGATAATGAAAGGATGACCAAGTTCATGGCAACAACTCCAGGTCCTGACAGAAATAATTTAGACTTTTCCCCCCTCACGGCAGACATAACAGTAGCGGAGGTCAAAAAGCCCATAGATAAGTTGTCCCAGGGGAAGGCACCAGGTCCTTTTTATAAGAAATGTAGAGATTTTCTGGCTCCTATTCTTGTGGAGGTTTATAAGAGCTGTCTAGGAAAGCGTCTGATGCCCCGGTCCATGAGATTGTCATCCGTAGTCCTACTGTCAAAGGGCAAAGAACCAACTGATATTAGGAACTGGAGGCCTATAGCCCTTTCAAATGTCGATAGGAAAGTTCTAGCTAAAATGTTGTTTTCTAGACTGGTTAGTCTTACCTCATCACTACTGACAAGCAGTCAGTTTGGTACGGTGAAAGGACGGAACACCTCTGGAGCTGTCATCTCATTAAGGGAGATCTTTGAGAGATGTAAAGTATTTGGCTATGGTAAATATGTTGTCAGTCTCAATCAGGCCAAAGCCATTGACAGAGTGGACCAGGACTACCTATGGGCAGCTTTGCTGAAGTATGGCATCCCAGAGCTCTTTGTAGATTGGTTAAAAACTTTATACAGAGAAACTGAGAGCTTCCCCCTCATCAATGGGTGGCAAGGCGACACTTTTAGGGTAGAGGTAGGGGTGAGACAAGGTTGCCCCTTGAGCCCACATTTGTATGTCTTTGCTATCGATCCTTTTCTGAGATCTTTGCAGGAATGTGGATTCCAGGGGGTGATAATCCCCAATAGCCCTCCCATGACTATGGTAGCATATGCTGATGATGTGACTGCTGTGATATCCACTCCTCTTGAGGCCGCCATGTTATCTGCAGCTATAAGAAATTACTCCCAAGATTCAGGGTCACTGATCAACCTGGAGAAAAGCAAAGTTCTCTGGACCTTGTAAGGTGACCCTGGCTTTCATCTGGCACAGTTCATGATAGCCTCAACCCAAATCAAGATCTTAGGGGTTACATTTGGTAGAGAAGACAATGCTAGAATAAACTGGGAGGAGAAATTAGAAGCTGGGAATGTAAAAGTTCAACGTTGGAAACATTTCAAGCTGACCTATAGAGAAAGGGTGGCAATGTTAAAGACCTACCTGGTCCCTGTATTTCTCTATGTGTCTGTGGTCTTCCCATTGCCTGATATCCTATCTGCTAGGCTGTTTAGTTTGTTTTTCCAGCTTTTGGGGGGGAATAGGTTAAACCCAATAAAAAGAGGAGTGACTTACCTGCAGAGATGAAAAGGGGGTTTGGGCATGCTGAATCCCGGGCTTTTTTTTGACTCCTTGTTCCTGAAAGTGAATTTTGGCAGCCTGGATACCAATGTCTGTCCCATGTGGGTAAGCAGTGTCAGAGCCTGGATAGAGCCCTTTGCAGAATGCTGGTTAAAGGGAAATATGCAAAAGAGGGGGAGATGGTCTCATTGTCACCTTCCACTATACGTGCGCTCAGATCTGAAATCCTTGAGGAAATGGGGAATAGAGAAGTCATACCTGGAGAACAGCACAAGAAAACAGCTCTACCATAGTATCTGCAGGTTCTTCTTCTGCTCTCCGCTGGCACTCAGAGACTGTGTCACATCGGCTCTGCAGGAACGTTTGAAATATCTGAATGGCCATGGATTACCTGCAAAGGTGTTTGGTGTCACCTGGTTGTCCTTGCACAGTAAAATGTTTGTTAGGGGAAATGTAAAATTTGCAGCTGATAAGAATTTTCCTTTAGGTTGTCCCCAAGAAGAGTCTATGGAGCATTTCATGGTGGATTGTGCGGGGAGTTGTCAGGTTTGGGAAGGAGTGGCGGGAAGGCTTAAAATTCAGAGGCTGAACTTTTGAGTTACTCGGACAAGGTGTATGAGGTCCTA
>NC_092867.1:53947214-53967660 GCF_032062135.1 Pyxicephalus adspersus
TGGCCATGTGCATGAATTGTTTGTTCCTGGGAAGGTGATAGATTTCATTATGTCTGAGCTCAGATGGATCAAATCATTACAGATCAGGAAATGTAGGAAAAATGCTGAATTGTGAAAAAATGTGAATCTCTGAATTCTGCTCATGGAAAACATTCTGATTATTTATTGTTTCTTTATTACAGCCAAGAATGGTGGGACTTTGATTTGGTTCTAGAAGTTTTTGTGTGCGGAGTGTTGTAAATGTTGTGATATGTTATATTTTATTCTGTTGTTTTTACAATAAAAATATCCAGACTCTTTAACTGTGCCACTCTGTGGCCTCCTGATGCTGCCGCCACCTCCACACTATATCCTTGTGCCACTCTGTGGCCTACTGATGCTGCTGCCACCTCCACACTATGTCTTTGTGCCACTCTGTGGCCTACTGATGCTGCCGCCACCTCCAGACTCTGTCATTGTGCCACTCTGTGCCCTACTGATGCTGCCGCCAACTCCGGACTCTGTATTTGTGCCACTCTGTGGTCTACTGTTGCTGCCGCCACCTCCACACTCTGTCATTGTGCCACTCTGTGGCCTACTGATGCTGCCGCCACCTCCAGACTCATTCATTGTGCCACTCTGTGACCTACTGATGCTGCCACCACCTCCAGACTCATTCATTGTGCCACTCTGTGGTCTCCTGATTCTGCTGACACCTCCACTCTCTGTCAATGTGCCACTTGGGGGCCTCCGCCTGATGATGCTGATTCCGCCACATCCAGACTCATTCATTGTGCCACTCTGTGACCTACAGATGCTGCCGCCACCTCCAGACTCTGTAATTGTGCCACTCTGTTGCCTCCTGATGCTGCCACCACCTCCACACTATTTCCTTATGCCACTCTGTGGCTTACTGATGCTGCCGCCACCTCCAGACTCATTTATTGTGCCACTCTGTGCTTTACTGATGCCGCCACCACCTCCAGACTCTGTAATTGTGCCACTCTGTGGCCTCCTCATGCTGCCGCCACCTCTAGACTCTGTCATTTTGCCACTCTGTGGTCTCCTGATTCTGCTGACACCTCCAACTCTGTCATTGTGCCACTCTGTGGCCTCCGCCTGATGATGCTGTTTCCGCCACCTCCAGACTCTGTCATTGTGCCATTCTGTAGCCTCCTGATGCTGTCGCCAGCTCCAGACACTGTCATTGTGCCACTCTGTGGCCTCCTCCTGATACTGCTGCTGCCGCCACCTCCAGAGTCTGTTATTGTGCTGCTCTGTGGCCTCCTCATGCTGCCGCCACCTCCAGACTCTGTCATTGGGCCACTCTGTGGTTTCCTCATGCTGCTTCCACCTCACCACTATGTCATTGTGCCACTCTGTGGACTTCTCAAGCTGTTCTCCCACTTTCCCCACTCAATGACTGTGCCACTGTTTTGCCTTTTTGGCCTGGATGACATCACTGTTTATTTGACCTTTCTTCTGATCTGTTAGAAGGAAGGAAAAAAGAAATGCACAACGGATCCTGTCTGTGTAGCAGCTGAAAGGCCTGTATGGTCCCATTAGAATTGGCTTATGATTTGGTAGCCCAAAGCAGGAGTGGGTACAAAACACAGAAGACATTTTTTTTTTGACATTAGCAATACTGATGGATTATTGAGCAAATGCTGAGCGAGTGAAGGCATATGCTCCACGGACAGGATCTGTTTTTTGTGGGTTATTGTTCTGATGGATCAGAGGAAGGGCAAAATAATCAGTGACGTCAACACAAACTTAGTGCTGACACCCTCTCCGCTCTGTCGGGGGGGCTCTACTTGTATAAGCGGTTAATAGAACAGGTTCTGTAGACATCTATGTGGAATCAGCTGACAAGGGTGTAAAAGGAGTGCGCTTCTTCTTGAAGCTAAAATGGACCTGTAAGGCTGGGTTCATAGTTGAGTTATTTGGTCAGTTTTGGCCCCGTGACTGCTCAAATAGGAAAAGTGTGCAGTGAATCTAATAGCGAAGCCTTTCATCTGCATGTCATACTGACTCACAGTATTATTTCACTACCACAGCAGACCTACTATGCGTGTTACTGCAAGGCACAGTGTTCTACATCACTATCAAGGCTCTCTACAGGCCAGAAATAGACGTTTTTTAACACGGTTGGCTGCAAATAAATTCGAATCGAAGCAAATCTTTTCAGAAAATTTGGCAAACAGGACAAATTGAGTTTTTAAAAAATTCGCTCATCTCTAATCCCATCATAAATGTCAATCTTTTATTAGCTGTGCTGCTGAGATTTGAAGAGCGTTCTAGATAGTCACTAAAAGTATCCTGGCACGTTTTAGACCAGACAGACATCCTAAGAGCCGGCTGGAAAGGCCCCTTTATTTTTTTTTTAACATCAGAAAAAAAAATCTCCTAAAAAGTCATAAATTGGTGTTATGTGGAAACAAGCTTGTGACTCTGTCCCTTCTTTGCATGTTTTCCATTAGATGTGCCTGACTGACTGCTACTGCCGCTGCCTCTGTGAACCCCTGCACCACTACTTCCCGGGCAGGTAGGCTGCTGCAAAGCAGGTGGTCTACCCCGGGCACATTTGGCTCCTGACCTCCCACTGCTGCCACCCTGCTGACTACCAGCCATGCTACCACCTTGCTGGCTGGGCCGCTGACTCATGGGCAAGCTGCCACCCTCTTCCCCTGATGATGATGAAGCCCCTTCTTCACCTGGCTCCCAAGTGCGATCGGCTTCATCATCATCAAGTAGTGTATGCACGTCACTAATGTCCTCCTCAACGGTCTCTGGGTCAGGAGCCTGACCGCTCGGAACACCACCTCCCACGCCACTCCCCTCATCACTACTTGCCCGCCTAGTGGAGAAAGCGGCAGATGTCACCTCCAGATCTTGACTGGGCAGTAGCTGCTGACTGTCCTCTACTAGCTCGTCCTCCCTGTATAGTGGAGCTGAGCCCACAGCATACAATACTTCTGTGGCTGGGTGGAGGGAACTTCTGTGGAGGGAACAGCAAAGGACAGAGACAAGTTGAGGACAGGTGAGGGCACAGGGTCTGCTCCCAGGCCATGCCAACTAAGGGTTGTGTCTGACGAAACCAATGACTGTTGGCTGGGGGTGTCTGATGTCAGGATGAAGTGGATGACCAAGTTAAGCAATCAAGAATAGCTGGGTTGCTGGTCAAGACACGACCGCTAGATGACATCGGGAGCTCAGGCCTCTCGCTGCAACTCCTGCTGACACGCCCCCTTACTCTGCTGCGACCTCTGCCTGCACCAGAAACATTTAGGCCTCTGCCACTCCTCTGTGCATGGCCTGCCACTTCTCTGTCTGACATGCTTTTACTTGAACTAAATCAATTTAAAGCAAATTAAAACACACCTAAAAGTGACAAATATATTTTTATTTTTGTACAGAAATAGGCCACTAAACGCTTTTAGCACATATAACTGCAGAAGTGAACTGAGAATATATTTGTAGTTTTGTACTGAAATACATCACTATATATATATATATATATATATATATATATATATATATATATGTCACGTCAAATATACACGTGCATGTATATTTTTCTGGATATATAATTTGATGGAATGATAGAGCTGTATAATGGCTATTTGGATCCCCAAAAAATCTTTCCCTGCACTTGTAAATGGCTTTTCTAGCACTGTCCCTAGCGCCTTCTGACATCTCTCCCTGCACTAAGATGCTGTGAAATGATTCCTCCCTATCCTTTCCCTGCACTTGTAATTGCTCATTATTATGAAGGCAGGAATCCGGCTGGCAGTGAGGAGGCGCGTGTACGAGCACGCTCGAGTCCGGACCGCGGTAATCCGCGATCGCTGGTCGCGCGTACTTTCGCGCTTCCAGCGATCGCGGATTTCAATGATGAATCAGGGGCATTGTACCTCTAAAGAGGTAAATACTTGTCGTAATGTTCTCATATTCATATGGAAGTGGCGGAGTAAAGCTTCCTTTTCCTCTTTAATGAAATACAAAACATTAGAGCCATTGTAAATAAAACATAAAGTAAAAAATAGGATTGAAAACCAGTAATCCCTTATCTTTAAGAAAAAGTAAAAAGAAGAATCCATACTGGATTCATAAAGCAGTATCAAACTGCACATCTTGTGTGTGGGGTAACTAAGACGTGGTAACGGACTCCGGATAATAGTCCTCATATTGCAACTTTCTTCAGAGCAAACTTTATACTCAAACAAGTTTCCATTCTGGGGAAAGGCGACCAGGAGTTTGACCAGATCTAGATACTTGAGGCTGGGTAGCTGGCTGAATGCTCCAGCTTTCAAGCAGTTCAAACCCCAGTTGAGGTTTCTTTATAGTGTAATTGGACCCATTGCGTGAAACAATAAGTTTCACCGGGAACCCCCATCTATATTGAATATGATGTTCCCTCAATGCTAAGGTTACAGATATAAATTTTTTCCTTGCCATTAATGTAGCTTGGGAGATATCCGAGAAAAAAGTGACATTAGAGAACAGGTCTGGTAACTGATTCTTGTCTAGACCTGGTCATTAGTTGTTCTTTAATATGAAAAAAAATGAATAGGTACTTTCTCGGGTAGGTGCGCAGGTTTAGGAAGCCTGTAGGCTCTGTCGATCAATAGCTCAAATGGTGCCGCTCCTGGTATTAATGTTAAAATTAACTGAGATAAATAGCTACACAACTCAGATGGAGATATATTTTCTGGAATACCTCTAAACTTTATATTATTTCTTCTCGCCTGGTCTTCCATATTTGTCAGCTTTTGCTGGACCTGTTGTAAGGTATCTTGCGTTTCGGTAAGTGAATCTACCAGTTCAATATGTGCTTTTGCATAATCTCCCTTTTTATGCTCCATGTGATCAACTCTGTCGCCTATTTTATGCACATCACTCTTAAGTTGGTGGAAGAGCGTTGAGAAATCTTGGTGCAAAGAACTATGTAGGGAAATTAACATTTCCTTAAGTGTAGTATCCGATACCGGGCCATCAGAGGTGGAAAAGATCTATAGGATCAGTCATTTCTGTTTCCTCCGATATGGGAAATATAGCTGGGCTTACCCTATTCTCGTTGTCATCGGGAAACAACAATTTCAATTTGGATTTAGCAAGGCTTGCATTAGTAGAACAGGAGCGAGATGTGGTCTCCGATCCCCCTTCTTTCCCCTTTGACACAGCTCCTTCAGTGTGTTCAGTGAGATTAGCTGAGTTCTTGTTATGTCTGGTGACACGCCTACCGGAGCCATCTTGGCTTGTCTGATCCTTAGCAGCGAAGAATTCTGTCAGTTTCCGTGGAATAGACCCGGTTTTCTGCTTGCTCACGGTTACAGCAGACTGCCCGGGTATTCAGGAACAAAGGAAAGTTGAACAAAGTGCTTGATATTAGTCGCTAGGTAGTCCGGGGTCCGGTCAAGCTACAGACCCTTAAGCGGAAGCTACCATCCGCCACCACTTGCTATCTATCAAAATAAACAGGAAAATTTCTGTATTTGTGTAAAATAAAATACAGATATTTAATTCTGATACCACTTGCTATCTATCAAAATAAACAGAAAAAAATCTGTATTTCTGTAAAAAAATACAGATATGTCATTGTGATACCACTTGCTATCTATCAAAATAAACAGAAAAATTTCTGTAATTCTGTAAAATAAATACAGATATTTTATTCTGATCCCACTTGCTATCTAACAAAAAAAAAAGAAACATTTCTGTATTTGTGTAAAAAAAATACAGATATTTCATTCTGATACCACCTACTATCTGTCAAAAAAACCAGAAAAAATTCAGTATTTCTGTAAAAAAAATACAGATATTTCATTTTGATAGAACTTGCTATCTATCAAAATAAACATAAAAAATTCTGTTTTTCTGTAAAAAAATATAGATATTTCATTCTGATACCACTTACTATCTATCAAAATAAACAGAAAAAAATTCTGTATTTCTTTAAAAAAATACAGATATTTCATTCTGATACCACTTACTATCTATCAAAATAAACAGAAAAATTTCTGTAAAAAAAAAAAAATACAGATATTTCATTCTGATACCACTTACTATCTATCAAAATAAACAGAAACATTTATGCATTTCTGTAAAAAAATACAGATATTTCATTCTCATACAACGTGCTATCAAAATAAAGAGAAACATTTTTGTATTTCTGTAAAAAAAAATATATATTGTATTCTGATACAACTTGCTATCTATCAAAAAAAAAAAAGAAAAGGGGGCGTGTCCGGCCGGCTTTTAAGATGGCCGTGTGTTGAGAGAGCTCTGTGTGAGATCTTAAGCGACTGTTTTTACAGCGACTGAGGTCCTTCAAGGGAATTATCGGTGATCCGGTTTTACAGAAAGGGAAGACGGAGCCTCAGAAACTCTCTTACTATTTTAGGCCGCAACAATCCCGTCAGCAACAAGATGGCGACGGGACTCCACCTTCGGCTGTTTCTCCAGCACAATCAATAGGGGACACTTCTCCGTTGTTTGATCGCAAAGCAAGATCTACGGGAAGTGCGGAAGATTCCTCCCGTCTTACCACATCACCAAACCCACCATCTCCTTTGTCGCAAGATGAAGCACAACAAATCTCGGAGCATGCAGTAAGTAAAATAGAGGTTGAACCCTTATTAGGCCCATCTGTGGAAATAGATTTGGCACGTTTTCAAATGGGAGATGCTGTGCTTTCTCCAACAACTTTGAAAGAGATGCTCTTATCCTTGCGGCACTCTATACAACAAGATCTAAATTCTATGTTTGGTAATCTTAATGTTTCAATTGCGAATTTTGGGAAAAGATTGCAACATGTGGAATCTAAAATGGGACAATTTTCTCAAGCGCACAATGATCTGATTGATGCTCATAGTGAACATGCATCGGAGATAGATTGGCTTAAATCTAAAGTGGCTGATTTAGAAGATCACTCCCGACGCAACAACATCAAATTTAGAGGGATTCCAGAATCTGTGCCTCTTAGTGACTTAGGAACTTTTGTTAAACAGTTGTGCCAAGTATTAGTCCCATCAGCTACAGATTTGGAGCTTACAATTGGTTGAGCTCATAGAATTCCTAAGCCTACGTTTCTCCCTACTGAAACCCCAAGAGATGTGCTGATACGTATGCACTTCTTCCATGTCAAAGAAAAAGTTATGGCGGTGGCCAGAAAAACACCTTCTTTACCAGATCAATTTAGTCACATCCAATTATTCACTGATCTATCTGCCCAGACGATCCAAAATCGGAGGAAGTTAGCACCTATTACTAAAATTTTACGTGATAATCAGATTGGGTATCGTTGGGGATACCCAACTAAACTTCTTATTGCCTATAAAGGTGTGACCCATGCAGTTTTCTCAGAAGAAATGGGCCGGCAACTTCTTCAAAGATGGAATTTAGATAAACCTGTATCTGGACACCAATTACCAGTATCTCCGAGAAAAGTGTCCCAGGTGTGGACCTAAGTTAAGATGGAAGGATTAACCTCTGCTAATTAGCCCTCACTAACACACAGTATGTGTTTCTATTTAGATGAATGGCTTCTTGTTGACCGAAGTGTCTGGTTACCAACCAGAGGGATATTCTTTTTTTCTTAATTTTTTTCTTTCTTTCTTTTTTCAATTTGTATTTTTGTTATACCAGCCAACCAGTTATTTTCTTTGTCGTTGGAACACATCCGATAGTTTCCAATTCTCAATCAATAGTCGAAATGATCTACTCAACCTTGATATCTTCAAATCAAACGTAAGAAGATGACACGCTTTGTTTCTTTGAATGTCCGTGGTCTTAACAGCCCATTTAAAAGGAATGTATTATCTAGGGAACTACAAACTTTAAAAGCAGATGTTGTTTTTCTTCAAGAAACCCATCTACATGATCTACACCCACCCAAGTGGAAATTGAGGGACTTCTCCCATATGTATATGGCTAATATCCCTAAAAAGAAATGTGGAGTGATGACGGCGATTAGAGATACTGTTTCTTATCAATATCTTCATCATATTGCTGGAGAAGAAGGTAGATTTCTTATTTTAATTTGCAAAATCAATACAGAAACTTTTACTTTGGTAAATTTATATGCCCCTAACTATAACCAACACTCTTTCTTGAGGAAGCTCTTTAAACTGGTCAACAAGGTTAAACAAGGAATACTACTTGTAGGAGGTGATTTCAATACAATTCCTCACTCTACTTTGGACTCCAACACTCAGCATAGAAGAAGATCTCAAGATTTGCGTAATCTCCTAAAAGAATATGAGTTGTTGGATATTTGGAGATGTCAACATGGGGAGGAACGTGATTATACTTACCATTCACATGTTCATCACTCATACTCTCGCATAGATTTTTTCCTCACGGATTTAAAATCTCTTCTGAATATCACTCAGTCTTCTATCGGTTCTATAACATGGTCAGATCATGTGCCAGTGACAGTTATATGGGGAGATCAACCTGTTAGACCGGATAGACTTTGGCGATTGAGCACCTTTATCTTCAATCATCCAACATATCGAGAAGACTTTGTGAAGGCTCAAGATCTATATTTTTTTATAAATGATACTGGTGAGGTTAACATTTTTTAGATATGGAATGCATATAAGGCCTATATGAGGGGTCTGTGTATTAAGGCTAATGCTCATGAAAAAAAAGAATAGACTGAGACAAATAAATCAGTTATTGCAATCTATTGTGGATCTGGAGACCCTTGATAAACGGTCCCCTTCTCCACAATTAACGGCAGAGTTATCTAAAATCAGAACACAACTTAAATCCCTTTTGCTTGTGAGGTATGATATATTCATTAGAAAATTGAAAGCTACTCAATATTCTTTCGGTAATAAACCAGGGGCATATTTAGCTAAGAAAATTAAATTTAGAAGAATTAAATCTAATATTTTTTCTATTTTAGATCCTGCTACCAACAAATATTCCTATAGTCCTCAGGGTATAGCAGAAGCTTTTCACAATTATTATACAAGCCTTTATAATTTAAAAGATGGAGCTACTACATTCCAACCAACTGAAGTATCTATATCTCAGTTTTTAGATTCCATCTCTCTACCCTCAGTTACTGCATCACAATTGCAATATCTTTCCGCGCCCTTTACAATAGCTGAAATAATTAAAGCTATTAACTCCTTAACCAAATCACAAAACCCCGGGAGATGATGGCTTTCCTAATGAATATTATAAGGTTTTTAAAACGCAACTCTCACCATATTTGGCTCGAGTATTTCATAAGGCAGCTGAAGGTGGATGGTTTCCTAATGAGATGCTTCGGGCGGTGATTGTCACTATCCCTAAGGAGGGTAAGGATCATACAGCTCCTAATCAATATAGGCCTATTTCACTTCTTAACTCTGGTGTTAAGATTTATGCAAAGATTTTGGCAAATAGATTAGCCTTGATAATCCCAGATTTAATCCATTCTGACCAAGTAGGATTTGCTAGAAATAGACAAGCTCCTGATGGCACCAGAAGATTGGTTAACATCTTGCGATTTGCGGAACTTCATAAATGTTCTTCTCTATTATTTTCTTTAGATGCTGAAAAAGCATTTGATAGAGTACATTGGGGTTACTTGTCCTTTGTTTTAGATAAGTTTGGTTTGTCGGGCTGGGTTAAATCCGCTATTTTATCCTTGTACTCTACTCCCAGTGCTAGAGTGTTTACATCTGGTGCTTTATCTTCTAGTTTTGATATCACAAATGGCACTCGACAAGGCTGTCCGTTGTCACCCATTATCTTTACATTATTAGTTGAACCGCTGGCAGAAAAGATACGTGCGGAGGAGGAGATACAAGGTATGTTAATAGCAGGTAGGGAGCATAAAATTAGTTTATTTGATGATATCATGTTAATATTGGCCCAACCTTTGACATCTTTGAATGTGGTCTTGGATGTTATTGAACAATATAGTAAAGCTTCTTATTATAAACTTAATATGTCCAAGTCACACATTCTTCCATTAAATATACCTAAAGTGATTGTGGACCAATTATGTACTAAATTCCCTTTTATGTGGGAAAAAACAAATCTCATTTTTGGGTATAACTTTACCAGCTCGTACTACATCTCTATACGAATGTAACTAGAAGAAACTTTTGCTATCTATGCCAACAGAATTACTAGGTCTTCGAAAACAAGAAATCTCTATAGCAGGTAGGATTGCAGCATTTAAGATGTTCCTTTTGCCAAAGTTTTTGTATATCTTTCGGACAGTCTGTATCCCCGTACCTATTAAATTTTTTAGTCAAACGCAAAAGTATCTCTCTGCATATATTTGGCTTGATAAAAAACCACGTTGTAACCACTCGACTATGATTAAAGAAAGGAAGTTGGGAGGAATGGGACTACCTAGTATTCAATTTTATTATGCTGCATTTCTTTTGTCCCAAATTAAGCATTGGTGGACTAGTGATACTGGTAAGATATGGGTGGAAATGGAATTGTTCATTCTCAAATGTTCCCATTTTCAGTGGTTATTATTAGCCATGAAAATGGGGTATCAGGTACCTCATAATGATTATCCCACTATTCAAGCTACTCTTCAAGTTTGGGGTAAATATTTACTTCACGACCCAAATACGCTAACGACTATGCTAATTACCCCAGATTTGCGAGTTCTGGAGGTATTTATACCACATTTAAATCTCAATTCTTGGTATAATTCTGGAGTTACTAAACTTAAAGATTTATATTTTTTCAAAAAATTTAAAACTTTTCATTCCTTGCAAAAGATTTATAATTTGCCGTCCACAGAATTTTTTACTTATATGAGAATTCGACATTGTTTGTTGACCTTGGACTTATCGGATAGACTTCCTATTGATAAGTCTGTCTTTCTATATTTCACTAGTTTAGTTTCGGGATCTAGAGGTATCTCCAGGATTTTATAGATTACTCAGCTCCAATTTAAGATTTTCTAAATCTTCAGCGATGAGAAAGTGGGAATTAGCGTTTAATGCGACTATCCCTGATACCCTTTGGATGGCTGCATTAAGTGCGACATATCAAACCACTAAATGTACAGACCACTGGGATATGTATCAAAAAGTGGTGAACCACTGGTATCTTACTCCAACTAAGATGGCACATTTTTCAGCTTCTAACACAAATCTTTACTGGAGAGAGTGTGGTAGCTCTGGTTCACTATATCATATCCTATGGGGTTGTGTTTCAATACAATCTTTCTGGAATCAGATTTTTACTTTTATCTCGGAGATCTCTGGTACTCATATCCAACCTGAGGCTGATCTGGCGATTTTGCATTTAGGTTTGGATGTTATACCTATGTCAGCTAGATCAGTCGTTATTCATGTTCTGCTGAGCGCCAAATTGTCTATTTTGCGTAGGTGGAAAAGTTTGAATGAACCTGTGGTTGTCGAAGTTATTAAAGACCTCAACAATCATTGCTCATATGAAAGAATTTTCGCTTTATCTCAAAACAAGTTTAAACAATTTCTGAAGTGCTGGGAACCATGGTTTAATCATAGGAAATGTGTTGTAAATAACTTTCCTTAAAATTTCTACTTTTTGTAACTATGGACGAACATAACAAGAAATGTTGTTCTATAGATAATATATACGAAAATATATCGGATGTGTATCTTATTTAAGGTTTTAGGTTTAATAAGAGCTGGTACCTGTTATTTTTTGTTTGTTGTTTTTGTTTGTACTTTGTTATTGTATTGTGTGTTTTTCTTTTCCTATTCTTTTTTCTTTACTTTCCTGTATTCTTTTCTTTTTTTCTCTGCTATCTGTTTGCTCCACAACCCTATCTTGTCGGAGTTCTTTTCTTTTCTTGTTCTTTCTATTTTATTTGAAAAATGGATATGTACAAGTCTTTCTTCTGTAAGGTGGATGATTCTCAGATGTTATTATAATTTTGTACTTGTTTGTATCCTTTAATAAATAAAAATCTTTGAAAAAAAAAAAAAAAAATTCTGTTTTTCTGTAAAAAAATATAGATATTTCATTCTGATACCACTTGCTATCTACCAAAAAAAACAGAAAAATTTCTGTATTTGTGTAAAAAAAATACAGATATTTCATTCTGATACCACTTACTATCTATCAAAATAAACAGAAAAATTTCTGTAGTTCTGTAAAAAAAATACAGATATTTCATTCTGATACAACTTGCTATTAGTGTTGTTGTTCGAATTCGGGTCGTCCAAATGTTGCAATAACTGGGGACCTCCCCCATGATGCACAGTGCCCTCCAATTAGAGCAGGGATGCCCCCTCCATCTTTGTTGTGGCAGACAGCCGATAGCTGTCTGTCACTGCATGCCACACAGGGAGCCATTGGCCTATATAAGGCCAAGGCGTGCCTGCATTTACCACTCCTGACAGAGATTTGCTGATAGCATCACAACCTTTCTGTGCTGCTTGGCTTGCTTTGTCAAAGTGAAAAAGTACTTTACTTTGGTAGACTGTGTCACACTCACACTATTAGTCAGATAGATTGTTGGATTGTACCCTCGCTGACTGCGTGCACAGTATCACACTTGTACTGAGAGACAGACACACAGACGCAGTGTATACTGCAGTACATAGTTTGTATACTGTGGTGCATATTACGTCACCACTGAAGCAAAGTGCTGCATACAACACAGCGCACTTGAATTTTGTGTGTCAACCCCCTCCCCCCCTATCAAATTGACCTATACATATATAATATACATATATATATATATATATATATATACACATATATATATATATATATATATATACACACATATATATATATATACATATATACACATATATATATATATATATATATATACACACATATATATATATATACGTATATACACATATATATATACAAATATATTATTAGCTACAAAGTATTTTGCAGGCTGTCAAGCCACATAAATAAAAACATTTGTACAATGTCTGGCCAAAGAGGAAAGGGCAGCTTTGGCAGGGGTGCTGGCAAGCAAACCAGTATGAGTTTGCTTTTAGCTGCAGACCCAAGAACAAGAAGCACTGCTGTTGGTGGTGGGCGTCCTATTATTGCCACACCAGGCAGAAGACGTAGTGGAGTACATGACCCAGCCTGGGTCTAGTGATTCTACCCCCTCTTCTTCCCAGTCCCAGACACAGGCCTTACAGGTGTCCCAAACAGTCCATGATACACCTGTTCCTCCTAGTTCCTCATCAGCTGCTGGAAAGTCACGTATACGGCAGTATGTAGAGGAGGCCCACCGAGGGGTTGGAGAGGCAGAGCTACAATCATTCATTGAAGATGCTCAGTTGATTGAGTCATATGATGAAGAGAGTCAGTTCACAGGCTTTCCCCCCAGTTACTTTTCACCAGAACACTCTGAGCCAGACGAGCCAATTCAAACTGGCTCCAAAAAGCCGCAGCTTCCTTTCGGCACATATAGGGAAACTGTCTATTCTGATGATGATGATGTCATTGATCCGACATAGGGCGAACATGGAGATCATCATAGGCAGGAAGAAGAGGAGGAGGAGGAGGAGGAAGAAGAAGAAAAAGAAGAGGAGGTTGCAGAGCGCCCTCAAAAGGGGAGAGGGAGGAAGAGGGTAAAAGCTGCCCACACTCTGCATACTTCAATTACCAGTGAGGCAAGTCATAGATGTAAATCGTCGGAAGCTGTCCCCATAGCTATGCCACAACAACCGCGGACCGCCACCATGAGCACCAGCTCCAGAGCACCTTTCGGCCCAGTTAAATGTTCAACAGTGTGGGCATTTTTTAATGTCCATAGTGATGACAACACTATGGTCATCTGTAAACTGTGTGCTCAATACTTGAGACGAGGCAAAAACCCAAACAAACTTGGAACAAGTTGCATGAGCACCCATTTAACAAGCCACCACCCAGTAACCTGGCATGAACACCTGGTGAAAGCACAGAGCTCTGTGTGACCACCTCCGCCCAAGAAGCAAGCTTCAACTGCTCGATCCTTCTCCGCTACCTTTCCTCCTTCTGCCACTACAGTTTCCCATGCTGCTGCCAGCAATTTGAGTGTGGCATTTAGCCGAGCATTACCTTTTTCAGGCTCCACCAGCGGTGAGCAGGAGCTCCAACACAGATCAGCTGCTGTTTGTGGCGTTGCTAGCAGTCAGGACCAGGCATCATTGCCATTCCCCTCAACTTCTACCCCATCGTCCAATGTTTCTGTGATTAGCATTAGCAGCATCCAACCTTCCATCCCCCAGATGCCGGAGCTCAAGAGAAAATATGTCTCAAATGACCCCAAAACAAAGCTGATCAATGCGGCAATTACACAGCTGATTGCGTTAGAGCTCCTCCCTTACCGGCTAGTGGACGCCAATGCGTTCCGTTACGCATTCCTCTGCGCAGACCCACAGTACGTTATGCCTAAGCGACAGTACTTTGCACAAAAATGTGTTCCTGCTTTGCATGAACACGTGCAGAGCAATGTGTCCATGGCCCTGCAGCACTCTGTTTCTGGCAAGGTGCACCTGACAACCGACAGTTGGTCGAGCAAGCATGGAGTGGAAAGATATATTTCCTTTACAGCTCACTGGCTAACTTTGGTGGCAGCAGGGGAAGATGCAGCTGCAGCAAGGCCTGCATACCTACCTCCTCCCAGAGCACATGCCATGTAATTTCCTCAACCTCCACTTCCACCTCCGCCTTTGAATCTTGTGCATCAACCTCTTCCTCCAGGTACACTTTGCCGCGGAGACCCAGCACCAGCACCTCCCATTCGGCAGCATCTGTTCAGCACCAGCAACAACCTGCAGTTTGCTATTTCGGTGAACAATTCAGGCGTTGCCACGCAGTCCTGAAGTTGCGAAGCCTGGGTTCCCTCAGCCACACGGGCACAGCCATTCTAAGTGCCTTGCAGGAGCAGGAGGAGAAATGGCTAACTCCCAACAGACTTCAGCCAGGCAAGGTCGTGTGTGACAATGGGGCCAATCTGCTGGCAGCCCTGCGTTGTGGGAAACTGACACATGTACCTTGCCTGGCTCACGTCATGAACCTTAGAGTACAGTCCTTCTTTTAGAATACCCAGGCCTCCAGCCGCTGTTACTGAAGGCCAGAAAGTTGTCAGCACATTTCCGCCGGTCGTACACAGCCAGTGCCAGATTGGTGGATTTACAGCGAAATCTCATGCCAGTGCACCGGTTAATTTGTGACGTGGCCACACGTTGTAACTCCACATTTTACATGCTGCAGCGGCTGGCTGAACAACAGAAAGCGGTGGTGAATTACGTGGCAGAGTCTGTTCGTTTCAGATGCATACCCACATGACCTTTTTTCAGCCCTGCGGACTGGCTGCAAATTGAGGACTTGTGCACTGTATTGTCACCTTTTGAAGAGGCCACCAGGATGATCAGCAGAGATCAGGCCTGTGTCAGTGACACCATCCCCTTCATATGCCTGCTGGAAAAGATGATTGTGGATCTCGGACACGACACAGAGCGGACGCTGCAAACATGATCTCAGACATGCGTGCCTACTATGCATAGTGCACCACCAATCCAGGAAGAGGAGGAGGTGGAAGAGGATGAGGAGGACATTGCAGGCATGGGAGAAGGGGAGGAAGGGGCAGAGTAGGATATTGAGGGTACATGGCATTCATGCACCCAAACACAAGGCAGCATGTTCCATGGATGGCAAGACCAGGCGGAGGAGGAGGACGACGACTCTGTGCTGCTGTTCGACCCACAGGAGTGTGGGTCCAGAATTACCTCAGCTGTGGGTAGTTTGAGCCACATGACAGCCTTCATGCAGGAGTGCCTAGCCAAAGATCCATGCATAGAACACATAAAAACAAAGACTGACGACTATTGGATTGCTTCATTACTGGATTCAGGTTACAAGCCTGAGATACAACAACTGATCTTGCCCCAATACAGGGGACCTAAAATGCAGCACTACCAAGAAGTGCTTGTAAGGGACTTGTGCTCAGCCTTTCCAGCTTGCAGCAGCAGCAGCAGCAGCAAGGATCCCTATGGCAGTTCCACCAGCCATGGGAGCCAAACAACTGCTTTAAGCGGCATGGGTGGCAGCAGCAGTAGAGGTCGTCCAAACCTAACTATGCAGGCTTTTTTTCAGCAGAAGCAAGCTGCCAGTCGTGCAGCAATTGCCAATGACATTGAGCAGCAGTACTCAGTCATGGTGAAGGAATACATGAGCTCTGCATGGGACATCTGCAACCTGCAAAGCCAGGACCACTGGGCTACTGGGTATCCAAGCTTGAGCAGTGGCCGGAGCTGGTAGAACATGCCATTCAAATCCTTGCCTGCCCAGCAGCAAGTGTGTTATCTGAAAGAGCGTTCAGTGCAGCTGGGGGCGTACTGAGTGAGAAACGGATTCGGCTTTCCGCAGAAAATGTCGACCGAATCACTTTTATTAAAATGAATAAGGCTTGGATCGGCAATGACTTTAACGCCCCCTCTGCAGAGTGTACTGATTAGTCGTCAACTGCTGCACCGATATCAAGATGGGAAGAGCACGTTCACAGCCTTTCAGCATCTCCTTCTACTCCTCACCCTAGTGGCCCTCTACCTTTACTCTTTCTCTGAGGTTTATAACTTTCAATGGAGCTGTGTAAATATTTTTTTACCGAGCACCCCCCTCAGGGCCCTCTGCCTTTATCTACTTTGAGGCCTATATCACTTGTAATGGAGCTGTGTGAATCATAATTAAGAAATTTGTATTTTTAGTAGAGAAATAAATACATTTTTCTGTCCTTTTGGATAGATAGCAAGTGCTATCAAAAATACAAAACTAAATATCTGGAGGGGAATATCTGTGTCCGGCCGGCTTTTAAGATGGCCGCGGTTTGAGAAAGCTCTGTGTGAGTCTGGGTGTTAGCGACTTTTTTCGTAACAACTTTGACCCTCCGAGTTCCTTACAGGTGGTCTGAAACCTTACGGATCCTGGCTGACATGACTAGACGGAAGAAGGGTAAGACGGAACCTAAGAAACTGTCTTCCTTTTTCAGGCCGCAACAATCTCGTCAACAACAAGATGGCGGCAGCCCTCCTCTTCCGGTTTCTTCTCCTGCACAATCAGTGGGGGATTCTTCTCCATTACCCATCTCTAAAGCAAGATCGATTGACAGTGCGGATGACTCTTCCCACCATACTGCCTCACCGGGACCACCATCTCTGTTTTCACATTCGGAGACACCGCATACACCTGATCCTGCGGTAAGCATAACAGAGGATACGGCCTTAGGTACAGGCCCGACAGTGGACATAGACCTGGAGCGCTTTCAGGTGGGAGATGCAGTTCTGTCCCCAGCGACTCTGAAAGATATGCTTCTGTCTTTGAGACACTCCATACAACAAGATTTGAACTTGATGCTGGGTAAATCTCTAATCTCTAATTTTGGGAAAAGAATCCAACACATGGAAACTAAAATGGGGGAATTCTCTGAGGCACACAATGATTTAATAGATGCTCATCAAGATCATACATCTGAATTGAATTGGCTTAGATCTAAGGTAGCTGATTTGGAGGATCGTTCTCGAAGCAACAATATTAAGCTCAGGGGGATACCTGAATCTGTGACCCTGGGTGATTTAGGAACCTTTGCCAAACAAATGTGTCATGCTCCAGTTCCCTCAGCAACAGATTTAGAACTTACTATTGATCGGGCACATAGAATTCCTAAACCTGCGTTTCTTCCTGCTGAGACCCCAAGAGATGTGCTAATACAAATGCACTTTTTCCACATTAAAGAAAAAGTTATGATAGCAGCCAGAAAAACATCTTCTGTACCGGAGCAGTTTCGCAATATTCAATTGTTTACTGATTTGTCTGCACAGACGATTCAAAATCGGAGGAAACTATCACCTATTACTAAAATATTGCGAGACAACCAGATTGTATATCGATTTGGCTATCCAACTAAACTACTTATAACATATGAAGGTACAACCCATTCAGTATTCTCAGTTGAAACAGGTCATCAGCTTCTTCAAAGATGGAATCTGGACAAACCTATTTCTGAAAAGCAGTCTCAGTCATCCCCAAAAAAAGTGTCTCATGAATGGTCCTAATTTGAAATGGAGGGGTCACTCTTTTATTTTATAGCCCTTACTGGCACAGGATTGTGTTTCTATTTAGTCAGTATGACTTTCTGTTGCCCGATATACCTGGATATTTCTTAAATTTTCTCTATTTTTTTTATCTGTTTTTGTTTTTGTTAACCCAGCCAATTGGTGCCTTTTTTGTTGGATCATATCCGGATGACTTCAAATTTAAATCATATGTCGGAAAAGTTTCCACAGCTATGATGGTTCCAATTTCAAAAGTGCGAGGATGACACGTTTTGTTTCTTTAAATGTTCATGGTCTGAATAGCCCATTCAAAAGAAACCTACTATTTAAGGAAATGCAAAGCTTGAAAGCAGATGTTATTTTTCTCCAGGAAACTCATCTACATAATCTTCAATTGCCCAATTGGAAGCTGAAGTATTTTCCCCATACTTATTAGGCGAGCTTACCCAAGAAGAAATGTGGAGTGATGTTGGCAGTTAGAGACTCTGTTCCATATCAACATCTCAATCATATTGTTGGAGAGGATGGCAGGTATCTAATTTTGATTTGCAAAATTAATGCAGAAATTTTTACCTTGGTGAATGTGTACGCTCCTAATTACAACCAACACTCTTTTTTGAGGAAGCTCTTTAAATTAGTAAATAAAGATAAACAAGGAGTACTGCTTGTAGGAGGGGACTTCAACACGACTTCCTATTCTCTTTTGGACTCTAAAGCTAAATCTAAACGGAGATCCCAAGATTTGCGAAATCTCCTCATAGAATACGAACTGTTCGATATTTGGAGGTGTCAACATGGAGATGAGCGTGATTATACATAATATTCACAAGTTCATCGTTCGTATTCTCGTATTGACTTTTTTTGACAGACTTACGTTCCCTCATCAATACTTCTCAATCTTCCATTGAATCTATAACATGGTCAGATCATGCACCAGTGACGATTGTATGGGGAGTTCGACCGTCTAGACCGTGGCGCTTAAAGACTTTTCTCTTAACCCATCCGACATATCGAGATGATTTTGTAAAAGCGCAGGACTTATATTTTTCTTTAAATGATACTGCTGATGTTAATATCTTTGATATTTGGAATGCACATAAGGCCTATATGAGAGGTATGTTTATTAAAGCTAATGCACATGAAAATAAAGGTAGAATGAAACAGATTAATCAGCTGCTACAGACTATTAGAGACCTGGAGACACTTAACAAACAGTCTCCGTCTCCGCAACTATCAGCTGCACTCTCTAAATGTAGAATACAACTTAGATCCCTCTTACTTTTTAAATATGATACCTATATTAGGAAATTGAAGGCCACTCAATATTATTTAGGCAATAAACCGGGAGCATATTTGGCTAGGAGAATTAGAATTAGAAGAACCAAATCCAATATTTTTTCCATCCTAGATCCTGTTACCAATAAGTATTCTTACAGCCCTCAGGGGATAGCGGAAGCTTTCTGTAATTATTTTAAAAGTCTTTATAACTTAAAGGACAACAGTGCCACGTTTCAACAGACTGCTGCATCTATATCTCAATTTTTAGAGTCTATCTCTTTACCTTCAGTCACAGCAGCACAATTACAATATCTTTCTGCTCCTTTTACAAAAGCTGAAATAGGAAAGATTGTTAGTTCTCTACCAAATAACAAAACCCCGGGAATAGATGGATTCCCTAATGAATATTATAAAGTTTTTAAGGCGCAACTTTCAACAAATTTAGTTTGAGTATTCCATAAGGCAGCTGAATGTGGAATGTTTCCTAAGGAAATGCTTCAAGCAGTGATTGTTACTATCCCCAAAGAAGGGAAAGATTATATGAGCCCCAACCAATATAGACCAATTTTGCTTCTTAATTCTGATGTTAAGATTTATGCAAAGGTTTTGGCACTTCGGTTAACTTCGATTGTCCCAGATCTGGTTCATCCTGATCAACTAGGATTTGTAAAGAACAGACAAGTTCCTGATGGTACTAGAAGACTGATCAATATATTGCGATTTGCTGAATTGCACAAGTGTCCTTCTCTGCTGTTTTCCTTAGACGCAGAGAATGCATTGGACAGAGTGCATTGGGGTTATTTGTCTTCGGTGTTGGACAAATTTGGCATATTAGGATGGATTAGATCGGCTATTTTGTCTTTATATTCCACTTCTAGTGCTAGAGTTTTTACATCTGGTGCCCTCTCCTCTAGTTTTGATATTACCAATGGTACGCGACAAGGTTGTCCACTCTCACCTATTGAGGCTGATTCATCAAGCCAAATCGGAAGCTTGCTCGCGCATTCGTATTCGCGATCCGAAATTGTACGCCGTCGCGCAATTCAGCAACTGAAAGAGCTCGCGGCCGGAGCCGCGCATCTCCTGCAGCTTTACACTGGCGAGCTTGCATTAAAAGTCACTGTTCCCCTAAAAAATCATTCTTTCTAATGGCACAC
>NC_092867.1:53970130-53970591 GCF_032062135.1 Pyxicephalus adspersus
TGCATTTAATTGTATTTTGACATATATACACAAGTGAAATCACTAAATGTTTTTTAAAACCACCTTTGACAATATTCCTTTTTTCAATTATTTCATTTCTATCAAGACAAACGATAATGATATTTTAATTAGATCACAAATGAATTTTTTACAATTCATACTACTGTGAGATGACATATTTATGAAGTGCTTACTACTATATATACAGCTTGATCTCAATTAGTTTGCAGTGTTCGCTTCCAGCGAACGCGGATTTTATTGATGAATCAGGGGCAGTATCTCCATTCAACCTCTACTTCCCTCGTATTGCCTCCAGGATCAGTGGAGCAGAGCTGTCAGCATAGTAATGCTCCGCTGATTGCTCTACTCCCTGAGTTGCTGAGGAAAGGGAAATCCTGATGATGCCTTTGCTGTCATCAGGGTTTCCTTTTCCTCAGGGAGCAGAGCAATCAGCGGAGCTT
>NC_092867.1:53973828-53976764 GCF_032062135.1 Pyxicephalus adspersus
TGTGTTGTATGCGTGGATCTTTGGCTATGCACTCCTGCATGAAGGCTGTCATGTGGCTCAAACTACCCACAGCTGAGGTAATTCTGGACCCACACTCCAGTGGGTCGAAAAGCAGCACAGTGTCATCCTCCTCCTCCTCTGCCTGGTCTTGCCATCCACGGAAAATGTAGCCTTGTGTATGGGAGGATGGATGCCATGTACCCTCAATATCCTCCTCTGCCCCTTCCTCCCCTTCTCCCATGCCTGCAATGTCCTCCTCATCCTCTTCCACCTCCTCCTCTTCCTGGATTTGTGGTGCACCATGCCTAGTAGGCACACATGTCCGAGATGATGTTTGAAACGTCATCTCTTGATGCAGCTTCCGCTCTGTGCCGTGTCCGAGATCCACCATCATCTGTTCCAGCAGACATATGATGGGGATGGTGTCACTGACACAGGCCGGATCTCTGCTGATCATCCTGGTGGCCTCTTCAAAAGGTGACAATACAGTGCACAAGTCCTCAATTTGCAGCCACTCCGCAGGGCTGAAGAAAGGTAGTGTAGGTATACCTCTGAAACGAACAAACTCTGCCACATAATCCACCACCGCTTTCTGTTGTTCAGCCAGCCGCTGCAGCATGTAAAATGTGGAATTGTGTTAATTTGTGATTATCTGGCAATCTGGCACTGGCTGTGTATGACCGGCGGAAATGCGCTGACAACTTTCTGGCCTTCAGCAACAGCGGCTTGGAGGTCTGGGTAATTCCTAAGGAAGCGCTGTACTATCAGGTTCATGACATGAGCCAGGCAAGGTACGTGTGTGAGTTTCCCACAATGCAGGGCTGCCAGCAGATTGGCCCGTTGTCATACACGACCTTGCCTGGCTGAAGTCTGTTAGAAGTTATGCCATATGTCCTCTTGCTCCCGCAAGGCACTTAGAATGGCTGCACCCGTGTGGCTGAGGGAACCCAGGCTTCGCAGCCTCAGGAGTGCGTGGCAACGTCTGAATTGTTCACCGAAATAGCAAACTGCTGGTTGTTGCTGGCGGTGAACAGATACTGCCGAATGGGAGGTGCTGGGTCTCCATGGCAAAGTGTCCCTGGAGGAAGAGGTTGCGGCACAAGAGTCAAAGGAGGTGAAAGTGGAGGTTGAGGAGTTAATTACATGGCGATGTGCTCTGGGCGGAGGTAGGTATGTAGGCCTTGCTGCAGCTGAATCTTCCCCTGCTGCCACCAAAGTTACCCAGTGAGCTGTATAGGACATATATCTTGCTTGCTCAACCAACTGTCGGTTGTCAGGTGCACCTTGCCAGAAACTGAGTGCTGCAGGAACATGGACACATTGCTCTGCACGTGTTCATGCAAGGAAGGAATTTTTCTGCAAAATACTGTCACTTAGGCATAACGTACTGTGGGTATGTGCAGAGGAATGCGTAACGGAACGCATTGCAGTCCACCAGCCGGTAAGGGAGGAGCTCTAACGCAATCAGCGGTACAATTGTCGCATTGATTAGCTTTGTTTTGGGGTCATTTGTGCCATATTTCCTCTTGCGCTCCAGAATCTGGGGATGGAAGGTTGGATGCTGCTAATGCTAACCACAGAAAGATTGGACGATGGGGTAGAAGTTGTGGGGGATAGCAATGATGCCTGGTCCTGACTGCTAGCAATGCTAGCAAGCTCCTGCTCACCGTTGGTGGAGCCTGAAAAAGGTAATGCTCGGCTACATGCCCCACTCAAATTGCTGGCAGCAGCACGGGTAGCTATGGCGGCAGAACGAGGAAAGGCAGCGGAGGAAGATCGAGCAGTTGGAGCTTGCTTCCTGGGCGGAGGTGGTTGCGCAGAGCTCTGTGCTTTCACCAGGTGTTCCCACCAGGTTACTGGGTTGTGGCTTTTTAAATGAGTGCTTATGCAACTTGTTCCAAGTTTGTTTGGGTTTTTGCCTCGTTTCAAGTGTTGAGTACACAGTTTACAGATGACTATAGTGTTGTCATCACTATAGACATTAAAAAATGCCCACACTGGCGAACATCTAACTGGGCCGAAAGGTTCTCTGGAGCTGGTGCTCGTGGTGGCGGTCCGCGGTTGTTGAGGCATAGCTGTGGTGACAGCTTCTGACGATTTTTGTCTATGACTTTCCTCACTGGTACTTGAAGAATGCAGAGTGTGGGCAGCTTTTACCCTCTTCCTTCCTCTCCCCTTTTGAGGGCGCTCTGCAACCTTCTCCTCCTCTTCTTTCTCCTCCCTCTACTTTTCTTCCTGCCTATGATGATCCCCTTGTTCGCCCCATGTCAGATCAAGTACATCATCATCATCATCCGAAGAGACAGTTTCCCTATATGTACCGAAAAGAAGCTTGCTCGTCTGGCTCAGAGTGTTCTGATGAAAAGTAACTGGGAGGAAAGCCTGTGAACTGACTCTCTTCGTCAGATGACTGAAACAACTGAGCATCTTCAATGAATGCTTAAGCTCTGCCTCTCCAACCCCTCGGTGGGACTCCTCTACATTCTACCGTACACGTGACTTTCCAGCCGCTGATGAAGAACTAGGAGAAACAGGTGTATCATGGACTGTTTGGGACACTTGTAAGGCCTGTGTCTGGAACTGGGATGAAGAGGGGGTACAATAACTTGACCCAGGCTGGGTCATGTACTCCACTACGTCTTGTTCATAGTGTGGCAATAATGGACGCCCACCACCAACAGCAGCACTTCTTGTTCTTGGGTCTGCAGCTAAAAACAAACTCATACTGCTTTGCTTGCCACCCCTGCCAAAGCTGCCTCTTTGGCCAGACATTGTAGAAATTTTTTTGTGGCTTGACACCCTGCAAAATACTTTGTAGTTATTATGCTATATGTGTATTTAAATTTGTACAGTAAGTGTATTTTTTTATTGGGGGGGGGGGGGTTGACACTGCATCTGGCTGCGTGTATGTAACTCACTGACTGACTATCTATCTA
>NC_092867.1:53976877-53991272 GCF_032062135.1 Pyxicephalus adspersus
CTATCTATCTATCTATCTATCTATCTATCTATCTATCTGTCTAGCTAGCTAGCTAACAGTGAAACACTCTACCTATCTGAGTACAGTAGATTTCAGGACTGCACAAATACAGTACAATCCAACAATCTATATGACTAAGTGTGAGTGTGACACAGTCTAACAAAGTAAAGCACTTTTTTTCACTTTGACAAAGAAAGCAGCACAGAAAGGTTGTGATGCTAGCAAATCTCTGTCAGGAGTAGTAAATGCAGGCATGCCCTGGCCTTATATAGGCCTATGGCTGCCTGTGTGGAATGCAGTGACAGACAGCTAATCGGCTGCCTGCCACAAGAAACATGGAAGGGGGCATCCCTGCTGTTATTAGAGGGCCCTAGGCATCATGGGGGAGGTCCCTAGGCATTGTGGGAGGGTCGAATTCGGAGCTTCGAATCCAGCAAAATTCGGGTCAGGTCCACCCGAATTCGAACGGTCATATTCGGGTGAACATTAGGACGACCCGAATTCGAACAACAACACTACTCATTCATAGATTATAGGAATCAAATCCCAACACTTAATATATATGCTGGGGGAGCTTTTGCTGACCCCAAACTAGATTCCATTTTATTTATTTGAAACGCACCTATTAAATATAACAAAATTAAAAATGCTTATGTAATCATAACAAAATCTTTAAAACTTGTTTAATTGTTACAAAAATATTAAAGATAAATATTTTGTAATACTTAAACTAAGTATTACACATTTTTAGTGTGATATTTGTTTCTGCTTGTTTGAATTATGTTTATGTATTTTGAGATGGTTACCGAGTTTTAATAGCTGTGACAGATGAAAATGTCTCGTCACAGAGTGTCCAAGTTTTTCTGCTAACCACCAAAATTTTCTCACGGACCACTGGTTGGCAAGTTAGTAGACGCTCATCAAGAACATTCTACAGATAGCGAATAGCTTAAAACTGTAACAGGCCTGGAAGGTTCTTCCAGGTGGAGCATTATTAAATTAGGAGACATCCCTGAAACATGTGTTACCATCAGCATTATCATCTTTTCTACTGGGTTTTCTGAAAATCATACTGCCCTCTGCCTCTGATCTTACGATTGAGAGGGCCCACAGGATTCCCAAGCCCAGCTTCATAGCCGCAGATGCTCCTAGAGATGTCCCAGACAGCCATATGAAAGAAAAGCTCATGAGAACAACCAGGAAATCATCTCCTTTATCTCATCCATATTCTGATATTCATCTAAACTCCAATCCAGCTCAATTTACCATCCAAAATAGAAAAGAACCAGCACAGCTGATGAAAATCCTGCGTCATATTAGGATACTCTATGAAAGGGGTTACCATTCAAAATCACAAAGTACTCTATGAATGGGGTTACCCTACAAAACCACAAATTACTCCATGAATGGGGTTACCCTACAAAACCACAAATTATTTTATGAATGAGGTTGTTGTATAAAACCACAAAAATAACAATTCTTTTATCCAGATGTCACCATGGGCCTCAGAACTTCATAATTTCCTACACCTCTCATTTGATTATAAGATGACATTTCCCACATTGGTCCTATCAAAATCCCATAGCATGATCGATCCTCATCATTCTAATTATATTTTTGTCTATAAACGTCAAAGGACTTAATGTTCCATGCTATTTCTACCTTGATTTCCTCCTGTACGATCTATCGTGGTCTGAATGCTATCACAATTAAGAACCAATACCCACTGCCGCTTATCACCAAGCTTTTTGACCGTCGTTGTGGTGCCCAGGTCTTCACCAAGCCTTCACCAAGGAGGGGCACAAATGGAAAAGAAAGCATTTAATACCATGAATGGGCACCATAAGTAATGCCCTAGCTGTCTTCCAACACTTTGTCAACGAGGTATTTCATGACCTGTTGTACATTTAGGTTGTGGTCTAACTGTATTTAAAAGATTTTATTGAAAAATTTTCAGAAGAAAGTTACAGTAGTTTTGTTATAAACAAAAACACACATGTAAAGATCTAACAGAACACGTTCTGCCCTTTTACAAAATAAAACTTCTTGTATAGGTATATAACAACAAATACAAAAAAATTCTCTTCAGTCAGATACAATTTAAAATACCAAAATCTCAATGAATCTGGAATGACATTTATGCAGTTATTTATGGGAATAGAAGAGAGCTGCCATGGTCCAGAATGCAAATTTTGGCAAAAATTTCCTCAATCAAAAGTTAAAATTCAAACTAAAAACAATATGTAAATGGTGAAAGTGAATAGCTCACATGGGTACCACTTAGGGGCGGGGGTTGGGGACGAGGACAGGAAAGGGTGAAAGACGAAAATATAATAAAGGGTTCTCACGGAAAGATTAGTGTTGAGTTTAGGCTATCCATGGGTCAGAGATTTTATTAAAGTGTATTCATGTTGTTTTGCAAGATACAGGCTAAATTATAATTTGTCATGATGCAGTTTAGTTTATGTTTGGTAAAATTAAGCGAAATGGAGGAGGCCTTCCAACAGCAGGGAATCATGTTGCGAGCATATTATGCAGTGAGGTTTAGGTACTGAATACGGTAGCTTAGAGAAAAAAGCACTCTGTGCTTTTTTCGGAATGTTGATTTGTGTAATGGTAAACAGCAAATTAAAAATACGAATCCAAAACCTTTGGACTTTAGGACAAGTCCACCAAGCATGAAACATGATGCCCGACTGTCCACAGCCTAAATAACACAAAGGAAAAATAATAGGATTCAATTTGTTAATCCGGGTGGGTACCATATACCATCTCAACAAAACCTTATAATTGGCTTCTATAAGAGACGTGTTTAAAGAAATTGATGACATAGAATCAGCCAAAGCTTGCCAATCTTGAACCTTCCACTCCAGTCAGATCTACACCCCATTGAGAAATATAAAACAATCTTTTGTCACTGGGAAAGAGAGGTGCTTGAACAACTGAAATTCTCCCTCCAGCATTAGTCATATAGCGGCATGAATTCTCAAATGCTGTACTTTGGTAAAGGAGAGATAGGCCTTTAAGTTTAGAGCAGGGGTCGGCAAAGTTTTATGGCCTTTAGGCCATCTATGGGGTGGGCGGAAACACACAAGCTGGACCTGCTTTCATGGCTCCGCGCACCACCAGGGAACGCCCCCTGAAGTTAATTCCCTCCCCTCCATATGCATTGCGGAGGAGAGGGATTTACCTTCAGGGAGCTTTCCCTATATACCGCGGCGGCGTAAGTATCAACGGGGATAAGAGCAACCCTGTCTAGTTCCACGTCGAATTTCCAACCATAGTGAGAAAAAAACCCCTAAAGAGAAATACTAGCTGTGGGTGTGGAGTATAGGGACATCATCAGCCGCATAAAGGCAGGACCAAAACCCATTTGCTGTAATAAAGTCATCAAGTAATCGCAGGACAGACTATGCAAGCCCTTATGTAGATCCAACGAGAGTAACATAGCTTCTCGCTTGGTACCACCATCCCAGTTCCCATGCACTGCCGAAATCATGTAAATGGTTCTCCTGGTTTAATCCGAGGCCTGACGATTATTAAGAAACCTGACTTGGTCAGGATGCATATATTGATTCAGAAAAGACCCTAATCTCAGCGATAAAATTTTTGTGATTATTTTAAGATAATAATCAGCAAATAATAGGCGAGATGGGTCTATAATTGGCAACGTCTGTGTGATTGAAAAAAAAAAAAAAGATCTAAGACCTCACTATACATTTTATAATATATGTTGGAAAACCCATCTGGGCCCGGGGCACTGTTAAGTTTTAAGAGATTTCATAGCTTTCAACGTCTCTGCTATTGAAAATTCTTCATCTAATAATTTCACATGGGATTTATGCAGTTTATGTAAAGGGATTCTAGTAAAGAAAGAGTCCAATTTGTCACTAGAAAATGAGTTGTTCATAGAGTTTATGATAAAATGCATTAATAGCTTCCAGAATCAATTTTGGGTTCTGGGACAGCCAAATATCAGATAGCTTGATTTTAGGCAGTGCTTGGGAATGCCCTTTAGGGTTGAGTTTGTGCGCCAAGAGTGAACCTGGTTTATCTCCCCAAGTAAAAAATCTATGCCTAGCAAAGGTTTTTTCAGCTTTAGCTGCCAAATATAAATTCAGTTCAGTGCGGAGTGCATATATTTGACCTCTCAGATCCTCATAGGAATTCTGTTTTTGACAATTTTGTAACTGTAATAAAGCTTGTTGTTTTTGATCTGTTAAGAGTGAGGATTGTTTTTTGGAGGCTAATGAGATGAGATGACCTCTAATGTGAGTGTTATGTGCATCCCAATTAGTAGCAGGAGAAGTGTCCTGAGGATCATTAAAGCGAAAATATTCAATCAGAGAATTCTGTACAGACATGCTCTGATTGAGATCACTTAAAAGACATTCATTAGGCCTCCAAGTTGGTCTGGGATTTTTTTTTGCTCAATCATACAAAGCGAGCAACTAATGGTTCATGATTAGACCATGGGGTAGCTTAGATGCATGTAGAATGCAGATAAATGATGCAGGGATTATATTTAAAAATATGATCCATCCTGGAGTATTGTTTGTGGGCCAAGCAGTAATAGGTGTAATCTCTAGATCAGGGATTAGATTTTCGCATTCCCTTCATGTATTTCTTCTGTATTAGCCATTTGCCAAGAGTTCAACTTTCACAGTGAAATAGAGCCAGTGCTGTTCAATTTAGCCTAATAAACAACATTAAATAAACACCCCTACTAGGTGAAAAAAAAAGTATGACACACTTTGTAGTCCAAAGTAACCACCAGTACTGCTTTCAAATTCACAAAACGCAAAGGTCAAAGTTCAGACAAAATAAAGTAATCCAAAGGTACAAGCCTTTTAAAGATATGAAGGTATAGTTCTTAAAGCCCAAGCTCCACTCAAATGTGCTTCTTTTGTTTTCAAGTAGGGAAGTTTAAGATTTTGTCTTGGCTATACAAACTGTATATCTGTCTGTGATTCCTTTTCAGCAGAACAGTAAGTCTCAAAGAGTAAAAGAAACATTGTCAGAAATCTGACAGAGGCTCTGACCCTATTCTGCTCTATTTAAAAAAATTATTATGTTTTTGGTTCAATTGACACCTTTACCTTTCTGTAATTCACAACCAGCAGTTCAGTGCCATTCATTTTAAAAGACACTCCACGGTACATGCATTTCAGTGCATCACAACACAACAGATGGAATAGTTGTGCACTGTGTTCAAACAAAAGTTCAGCATCCACCAAAACAAAGCTGTGCAACAAAATAGCAAAATGTAAACTCTGTTTAGGTGGCTGTCTATAAGTAGGAGTACATGTCTTATCTATTGTCTGGTCTAAGGCCAGGTTAGAGTCACACACAAGATAAAAGCCCAAGTTTGCCTACCAACATAAGGTAGTGACCATCATGATCTCTATGTTCAGAGTGTAAGGTGAAGGAGACCGATTTAGAAAAACATAAGTCTACTACCCTCCTTGTTTCCTTAGCATTAGAAAGAAAAACCAAGGGATAATTTTTATGGAAATAATTGGAGTGGGACGTAACTGTAAAATGGGTTTCCTGTGAAGCCAAAATATCAACCCACTTTGCATGGTAATATTGAAACGGTTTAACTCTTTTAACAGGAGAATTAAGGCCCTGGACATTATGCGTCAAGAACAACATATCAAGTAGACAACCACACAAATAAATACATATGGGGTGAAAAAGGGGGTGGGGGGATGCCTTAATGAGCAAATTAAAGCAAGATAACTTAACACACCTGGAACAAAAAAGCACAAAAAGGGTCAGAAAATCTGACCAAAAGGGGAGCAGGGTCCATCAAAAGGGCATAACACCACTCCAAGGGGGCCATGTTTAACCCCTATGGACCTGTAGCCAAAAAAAAAAAACACATACACACATAAAAAAAAATTACGTATGTTGACTTATATGAGTCAATTACCTCAACACACAGATCTGCAAACACTAGCTGCAGATATTAAAAAAAAATCACAAAAAATTGTGATGCATCGCCAGATGGAAGACCTTGATAACAGAGGTAGACCTTTTGGCGTTATCCCTTGGAGGTTCACAAGATCACTATTTTTACTATCACAAAAACCTTCAGTATCTGCAGTCTGCTCGCCGTCTCAACCCCGGCAAGCCCATTGGTCATAATTCTTTTCTCGTTTTGATTTTGTGATTATCTTTAAACCCAGTTTCACCAACTCCCACCAAGCAGATGCACTTTCTCACTCATTCGATCCACAGGATTCCGAGACTGTTGTGGAGCCAGACTTTTTCATCCCTCCAGCCTGCATCTTGGCCTTGACCTCTATCAAGGAATCTGCTATCCCTCCTGGTAAAATCTTGGTGCCTCAACTCCACACCAAAATATTACGTTGGGCACATGACTCAAAACTTTCTGGTCATCCGGGTGTTCACAGAAAGTACACTTTTCTTTTCCGTCTCTACTAGTGGCCCAACTTCCGTAAGGATGTGTAAATGTCTGTGCTGTCTGTGCTCCAAGTCATCTACCTGTGCCCCAGCAGGACCACTTCTTCTTCTGCCCATTTCCAAGGGGCCTTGGTGTCACCTGTCTATGGATTTTATTCTGGATCTTCCACCTTATGATGGCTGTACGGTCATTTGGGTGGTGGTGGACCGCTTTTCCAAAATGGCAGCTGCATTACCAATTTAGTACCAATCTGGTACCAATTTTCATTCGTGAAATTGTTAGGCTTTACGGTATATAGTATCAGATTGTGGGGTGCAATTTACCTCTCGCTTTTACGGATTTACGGATCGGCATCACTGTGAGGTACCTCCTTTCTAACCTGGGGATAATGTGTGGCTCTCCACAAAGAATAACCGTTGGAAAGTCCCTTCTCTGATGTTTGTTACACGGTTCATTGGTCCTTACGTTCTTTCATCCCAGGTCAACCCGATTTGTAATAAACTATGCCTTCCTCCACATCTCAAGCTGCCCTATGTTTTCAATGTGTATCTGCTAAAGCCGTTGGTCCTGCATCGCTTTTCCCATCCCTCTCCGCTGGCTACTCCTGCACCCGATTCTTCTAAAGAATTTGAAGTTCATCAAATTCTGGATTCCAAGTTTTCTTGCAAAAAGCTAATGTACCTAACTGACTGGAAGTGTTTCGGTCCTGAGGAGAGATTGTGGGTTCCAGCTACTGATGTGTCATCACCTCTTCTTGCTAGGAAGTTTAACCTTCCCTTTCCCCTTAAACACAAGACAGGGGTTTGGCATACTATACATGATTGCTCCTAGCAAAGATACATTAATAATTTGTCAACCTGGCATTTATTCCAGAAAATGCGCCACTTTTCCCAAAAAAGTGTTGCAAATACAAAGGTTTTGGTAATGTCATGTTTATTTGTTTTGTTGGCAATGGTAGAACCAAAAAATCTGAGACATTCCATGCAAAATGTCAAAAATGACCTTGACAAAATTATTGGCACCCTCAGTTTGTGGCATTCCAATCCCACAACTACATCTAATATGTCATGGAACTAGCTGGTGGTGGGACACTGGAGAATCTGATCAGATAACACCAGTCCATGGAAATCAAGGTGGTGACGTTTATCACTGCAGAGCTGGCGTGTGGCCTGCAGTTCCTATTATTATTATTATTATTAAACAGGATTTATATAGCGCCAACATATTACGCAGAGCTGTACATTAAATAGGGATTAAAAATGACAGACTAATACAGACAGTGATACAGGAGGAGAGGACCCTGCCCCGAAGAGCTTACAATCTAGTAGGACCTACACTCCAAATATATCATACACCGAGATTTGAAACCTTTAAACATCCTTGTGGCTAATCAAGGACATGCAAAGATTAAGGATTTTTGCCTTTCTATAGACAATGCCAGTGCCATGTACATAAAGGGCAGAGATGGAATATACTGCCCCCAAGATTTTGGAACATCTGGACTACGATCAGCTTGTAGATTGGTTTGCCTTAGGAGTAACTCTGTATGAGATATTTACCAAAAAACGACCCTTTGGAGATAGCTCACCAGATGAAATAGGCCCTTTGACTGTGACCGTGGTGCCAAATTACAAGGGTCTTAGCCAAATGTAAGTTAATTTTATGTAAGTCTTTTTTTTAAAACCTCTTTTTATTGGCAATTTCGTATATAAACTTTGGCAAACATAAACAACAATTACAAAAACAAAAAGAGAGCACATAACATATAATTGGACAGAGTATTCTCATAAAACAAAGTACATAGGAATCACTGCTCTTGTCTTTGGCTCATTAATAAGTCCATTTTGATTCCATTACCAATTACTAAATTATTATTGTTATAAAACATACCAACTATATACTTGTTTCTAATTCATCCTGGAAAGATATAAAATGTTGTTGATGGCCGCTTATGTTATTCACAGATACTGGGGAAGATTTTCTTCCGTCCCCCTACTTATTTTTATAGTTCAATATTTCTTTATTAAGAAGTTTTGTTTTTTAAGATTACATAACAAATCACATACAAATACAGACAAACAGAAAAAAAAATATATAAGAAAAAGAAAAAACAGATAGAGAAAATATAAAGGTTTAAACATCTGTCATATCAAAAATAGAATATCAATACCAATGTTTCCAGGCAGTACAAAAATAAGTACGAAAACAGGTTAAATTAAATCACAGAGTCCACTCTCACTGTCTATCAAATACAAGCAATAGTACAGGAAGGATGAAAAAAACAAAGTTCCCATTTAAAAAAAAACTTATCATAACTAGAGTTGAGAATGGTGACTGCCTTTTCATATGCATAACAAAGATTCAAGTCCGCTATAACATCTCTATGACTAGGGGTATGGGTAGTTCTCCACAATTTGGTAATATGCATTTTTGAGAGTAAGAGAATCTGAATAATAAGAGATCTGGCACGAGTAGGGAATCGTCTAGTGTCTAAATGCAGAATAACCATCTCAGGTGTGGGTAAAAATGGTATAGCTAGAGATCTTAGAGAAATTGTCAAGCAGTTGTTGAACAGCTTTTAAAGACACTTCAGGTTGGGTGAGCATTAAAATAATATCATCTGCAAAAAGATTGATCTTATGGGCTCTGTTACCTATCGTTATTCCAGATATTTGCGTACTAGAACGTATATATTCCGCAAGTGGTTCAAGCAGCAGTATAAATACCACTGGTGAAAGTGGGCAGCCCTGCCTAGTCCCATTTGTAATTGGGAATATAGACGAGAGGGCTCCAGATGTGAACATTCTCGCAGAAGGCCCTGAATATAAAGACATAACAGCTGATTTAATTTTATCTAAGACCTTAGATAGATATCCCCAATGAACCCTGTCGAACGGCTTCTCAGCGTCTAGTGATAGAAGCAGAAAAGGTCGTCCGAGAAGGTTAGCAAATTTTAGAATATTAATGAGGCGTCTTGTACCATCCGGAGCCTGTCTATTTTTCACAAAGCCTACTTGATCTGGATGTATTAATGAAGGAATAATATCTTCCAATCTGTATCCCAATACTTTAGCGAAAATCTTCACATCTGTGTTCAAAAGGGATATAGGCCGATAATTAGTAGTGCTCTGAGGGTCCTTACCTTGTTTAGGAATCGTAACTATTACTGCTTGCAGCATCTCTGCAGGAAAGGAACCTCGAGCTGCAGCTAAATCGATAACTTATAATATTCATTGGGAAATCCATCCGCTCCCGGTGACTTCTTATTAGGGAGTGAGTTAATGACTCTTAATATCTCTTGAGTTGTAAAAGGGGCCGATAAAGAGATATTTTGTTCAGGGGAAAATTTTGGCAAACTTACATTACTCAAGAACTTATTTATATGTTCTATACTTGGTTGGGGAGTTAGGGGGTCTTCAGCCAAATTATATAGAGAAAAATAATAATTTTTGAATGCATTAGCAATGTCCGTAGGACTATAGCAGAGTTTTTGAGAGACTGGATCTTTTAAAACACTAATTTTTGATCTGAGATGTCGGGGTTTGAGACGACCCGCTAGGTATGCTCCTGCTTTATTATGTAAAGCGTATTGCTTTGCTTTAAATATATGTTGGGATTTTTCAAATTTATAGATCAAAAGTGATCCTAATAGATGTCTATCATTAATGATTGTATCAGATAGCATCTGAGATGGAGATTTTTTATTGATAGCCTCATTAGATTTAATACGCTGAAGGAGATCTAAGATTTGTATTTGTCTTTATTTTTTTTCATATGAGCAAATTTTTATACAAACCCCTCTTCTAAAAGCCTTATGAGCATTCCACAATGTAAAACGATCAGTCTCTTCCAAATCGTTTATATCAAAGAATAGGTTCTGTGCTTCTTCCACTTGTTTAGCCAGGTTTGGATGTGACAGTAGAAATGTGTTAAATTTCCACAAGTTGCTAGGTATAAACGGAGAGTCCACAAATTCAACACATATTGGTGCATGATCCGACCAAGAAATTGTTCCTATTGATGAGGATTAAAAATCAATCCTGGAATAGGAAAGGTGTGATACCGAAAAATAGGAATAGTCCCTCTCCGTACTGTGTTGACACCTCCAAACATCATATAGATCTTGATTCGCAAAGAAAGTCGCCAACTGCGGAGGAGGACGTTTAGGCGTAGTAGATGAATCTAGCGCATAATCACTTGTGGCGTTGAAGTCCCCACCAATAAGCAGATTACCTTGCCGAACCTTCGAAATCTTAGTTATAAGATTCGTAAGAAATTGCTTTTGTTTAGTGTTTGGGGCATAGACATTCACCAGAGTAAAGCTGATTCCCCTACCTATTTTTATATGACTTTGATGGATGAATACACTCCACTGCTGGCTGGGTCCTAAGCAGCCATCAACAACAATTTATATCTTTCCAGGATGTATTAGAAACAAGTATATACTTGGTATGTATTACAACAATACACATTGTTTACAAATGATGTTGGACTTAATATAATAAAATTTACATAATTAGCTTGAAATATCACTTATTAAGGTTAGAAAAATGATTTATCCATATACAGCAAACACCTACAGCTGTAATTACACCAATATCTACCTATTTACTCCTATCTTCACTTTGGCCATTCTGGGTTCCTTTTCCAGTGACTGGCACATAAGTAATTGATATTTATTTTGTTTGTCTCACATGGTGAATAATAATAGGATATCAAATATAGTTATAATTAACCTCTCCAAAGAACAAATACCCTTATTAATTATATATAATACTTTATACTGTCCAAGTAGGTCCTTCCAGTTCCCCTAAAAATTCCTACACTAAATATGTGAATAATGCATGTATTGCAGTACATACTTACCATTACTAGATTAACAACAATATTGGTAAAGATTAAAAATCTATTACTTATTCATACAACTATACTTGCAAATGAATATTGAATGTTATTACTCTGTATTGTTTTTTTTTTTTACTATGCATCTCTATGGTCTGTACGTACATATAAAGTTTGTTCCAAATACCTTTCCCTGAGGGTGAAACGCCACATATATTCACGCGATACGACACGGTTAATCTCACAAAATGCCCCTGATTCATCAAGCAGAATCGGATGATCGCTCGCGCATTCGTATTCGCAATCCGAAATCGTACGCCGTCGCGCTATTCAGCAACTGAAAAAGCTCGCGGCCGGAGCCGCGCATCTCTGGCAGCTTTCTCCTCCTGCTCTTACTGCTGCCGCCTGCCCACTGCCCAGTACCCAGCTCTAGATTCCAGACTGGACTCAAGCTCAACAGGGTCTTCTTTCCCCGCTGATCCTTCCAAGCCCGTTCCCTTTCATGTGGTTTCGCTACATAGTAGGTAGAGACAGATTGGAATCTTGTTCATCCATTCATGTCTCCAATAGCTTCAGCTTCGACACTGTCCATATAGGTGATGGCCTCAACCTCTAATGCCGTCCTTGCTCCTTCTCAGGGCCCACCGCTTCCTCCTCATGCTGTAACTGATGCCGCCTGCCCAGTACCAAGCTCTGGATGCCAGTTACCAATGCTGTCCAGGATCCGTCTCAGAGCCCACCGCCTCCTCTTCCTGCTGTTCCTGCTGCACGCCCCAGGCATAATCAATATGAGCCATCAGGATGCAGGTATACTTCCGATGAGCCAGCTGACTCGAGTGGGTGGCATCTTTATCCCTGGAGTGCAGCTCGAAGCGTAAGTGGAAGTGCATGTGAATCACATCCAATTGGTGCTGTAGAAATTCCCTTTTATAATGTCCCAGCGCACATTAAGAATGGGTACTCTAGCACATCACCAACTTTGAATCCAACAGACATGGACATGTTGCATATCACCAGACATTTGGGGCTCAGCACCTCGGTGAGCCAAATAAACAGGCGATCCAGGTTGGTTTTGTACATTTGCAGTGATTGCTCATGATACCTGATAACATCCTTTATAAACAAGTTGATGATGACAACGTCGGGCTGAGGTCCATGTTGGAAGTTGGACAGCATGCTCTCTATGTACTCACGGGTCAGGAAATAGAACCGTACAAGTTGGTGGTTAGCTCTGTAATGACACACTTGGCGGTAAATTATGGCATTGTGCATTTCACCCAGAGATCCCCCAACGTGTCTTTTGCAAATGACATCTCACCCTTCTCTTTCAGCTGCTTCTCAGTCCGAAACTCATCATTCTGCAGTATTTTCACAACATCATTTGTTGAGGGATCTTTGAATGGAGTCTCCCAGGATGGCCACATACTTGTTGTGGAGAAGTCTCCAGACGTCTGCTGAGCTCAATAACTTCATGGCTCAATGTGGTCATCCAGGAACTCTCGGTTCCCGTTAAATATATTGTTTTTTCCCATCTCATCAGCTCAAAATATACAGAGGGACTGTTGTCCCACTTCCCAGTCCGGGGTAACATACACAGAAATTCACTCCGATAAAGCGTGGTACTGATGGATGAAGAAAAGACGTGGCCTTCTACATTCAATCACAAATTTCAGATTACACACTTCAGGGTCTCATTAAAGATGCCCTACACCCAGCTCTAGATGCCAGTTACTATTGCCTTCCACACTCCGTCTCAGGGCCTGCTATCGAGTGAAAGCACATGAAAGGAAACGGGGCTTGGCGAAATCAGTGGGGAAAGAAAATGCTGTTGAGCTTGAGTCTAGTCTGGCATCAAGAGCTGGTTACTGGACAGTGGGCAGGCAGCAGCAGTTATAACAGGAAGAGTAGGCGTTGGGCCCTGAGTAGTGTGGATGGCATTGTTAACTGGCATCTAGAGATGGGTACTGGGAGGAGGAGGCGGTAGGCCCTGAGACGGAGCAAGGACGGCATTATTGTATGAGGCCATCACCTATATGGTCAGTGCAGAAGCTTTAGCTACTGGATAGACATTGTTGTGTAGGGGACTGCCTTTTCCTATCTGCTAGCTGTAACTTTTTAAATTGCGGCAAGGACAGCGTTGTTAACTGGCATCTACAGCTGGGTAATGTGTACTGGGCAGGCGGCAGCAGTAACAGCAGGAGGAAGAGGTGGTGAGCTCTGCAACAAAGTTTGGACGGCATTAGTAACTGGCATCTATAGTTGGGTACTGGGCAGGTGGCAGCATCAATGAAAGCAGGAGGAGGAGGCGGCGGGCCCTGAGAAGTGTGGATGGCATTGTTAACTGGAATTTAGAGCTGGGTACTGGGAGGAGGAGGCGGTGGGCCCTGAGATGGAGCACGGACGGCATTAGTGGTTGAGGCCATCACCTATATGGACAGTGTAGACGCTGTAGCTGTTGGAGACATTGCTTTGTAGGGGACTGTCTTTTCCTATCTGCTAGCTATAACTTTCTAAAATGCGGCATGGACAGCCTTGTTAACTGGCATCTACAGCTGGGTACTGGGAAGGAGGCAGCAGTAACAGTAGGAGGAAGAGGTGGTGGGCTCTGGAAAAGTGTGGACAGCATTAGTAACTGGCATTTAGAGTAGGGTACTGGGCAGGCAGCAGCATCAGTAACAGCACAAGAAGAAGGCGGTGGGCCCTGAGACGAAGTTTGGACGGCATTAGTAACTGGCATCTAGAGTTGGGTACTAGGCAGGCGGCAGCATCAGTGAAAGCAGGAGGAGGAGGCGGTGGGCCCTGAGAAGTGTGGATGGCATTGTTAACTGGCATCTAGAGCAGGAAACTGGGAGGAGAAGGCGGTAGGACCTGAGATGGGCAAGGACAGCATTAGTGGTTGAGGCCATCACCTATATGGAAAGAAGCCAAACCATCACCTATATGTAGAAGCTGTAGCTAGTGGAGACATTGCTTTTGTAGGGCACTGCCTTTTCCTATCTGCTAGCTGTAACTTTCTAAAATGCAGCATGGACAGCCTTGTTAACTGGCATCTACAGCTGGGTACTGGGTACTGGGCAGGCAACAGCAGTAACAGCAGGAGGAAGGGGTGGTGGGTTCTGGAAC
>NC_092867.1:53991923-54007305 GCF_032062135.1 Pyxicephalus adspersus
GCAGGCGGCGCATCATTTACAGCAGGAGGAGGAGGCGGTTGGCTCTGAGACGGAGTGTGGACGGCATTAGTAACTGGCATCTAGAGTTGGGTACTGGGCAGCAGCAGTAACAGCATGAGGAGGAGGCATTTAGCACTGAGATGGCGTGTGGACGGCATTATTATCTGGCATCTAGGGTTTGGTACTGAACAGGCAGCAGCATCATTTACAGCAAGAGGAGGAGGCGGTGGGTTCTGAGACGGAGCGTAAACGGCATTAGTATCTTGCATCTAAAGTCAGGTATTGGGAAGGCGGCAGCATTATTTACACCAGGAGGAGGAGGCGGTGGGCTTTGGAACAGAGTGTGGACAGCATTAGTATCTGGCATCTAGAGTTTTGTATTGGACAGGCGGCTCATCATTTACAGCAGGAGGAGGAGGCGGTTGGCTCTGAGACGGAGTGTGGATGGCATTAGTAACTGGCATCTAGAGTTGGGTACTGGGCAGCAGCAGTAACAGCATGAGGAGGAGGCATTTAGCACTGAGATGGAGTGTGGACGGCATTATTATCTGGCATCTAGAGTTTGGTACTGAACAGGCCGCAGCATCATTTACAGCAAGAGGAACAGGCGGTGGGCTCTGAGACAGAGTGTGAACGACATTAGTATCTGGCATCTATAGTTTGGTACTGGGCAGGCGGCAGGATCATTTACAGCAGGAGGAGGAGGCGCTGGTCTCTGAGACGGAGTGTGGATGGCATTAGTATCTGGCATCTACAATTGGGTACTGGGCAGGTGGCAGCATCAGTTACCGCAAGAGGAGGAGGAGGGAGGCGGTGGGCTCTGAGACGGAGCATGGAGGGCATTAGTATGTGGCATCTAAAGTCAGATATTGGGCAGGCGGCAGCATAATTTACAGCAGGAGGAGGAGGAGGTGGTGGGCTCTGAGACAAAGTGTGGACGACATTAGTAATTGGCATCTAGAGTTGGGTACTAGGCAGGCAGCAGCAGTAACAGCATGATTCGAAGGTGGTGGGCCCTGGGACGAAGTGTGGATGACATTAGTATCTGGCATCTACAGTTGGGTACAGGGCAGGTGGCAGCATCATTTACAGCAGGAGGAGGAGGCGGTGGGCTCTGAGACGGAGTGTGGACGGCATTAGTATCTGGCATCCAGAGATTTGTACTGGGCAGGTGTTAGCATCGTTTACAGCAGGAGGAGGAGGAGGCGGTGGGCTCTGAGACGGAGTGTGGATGTCATTAGTATCTGGCATCTGCAGTCAGGTACTGGGCAGGTGGCAGCATCATTTACAGCAGGAGGAGGAGGCGGTGGACTCTGAGACAGAGCGTGGACGGCAATGGAATCTTGCATCTAAAGTCGAGTACTAGGCAGGCGGCAGCATCATTTACAGCAGGAGGAGGAGGCGGTGGGCTCTGAGACGGAGTGTGGAAAACACAGAACAGAGAGCAGGTGCGCGCTAATTAATTGCTATGATCTCACCATTGTGCTTAGATCCTCCTTAATTGCGCAGATGAAATGTAATTGCCTTAATTGGCAGATTCGCGACCCCTATTGCGCATGGCAGGAATCCGGCCGGCAGATTCAGGATGCGAGTGTACGCGCGCACTTGAGTCCCGGACCGTATCTTGCATCTAGAGTTGGGTACTGGGAAGGCGGCAGCAGTAACAGGCATTAGGAGGCGGTGGGCCCTGTCATGGAGCGTGGACCGCATTGGAGGTTGAGGCCATCACCTCTATAGACAGTGTAGAAGCTGTAGCTAATTGAGACATGAATGGATTAATGAAAATCACACTTTCCATACCCACTATCTAGTGAAACCACATAAAAGGGAACGGGCTTGGTGGAATACGCAGGGAAATACATACATTTTTTATCATTTGTGGATATCTAGCAAGTGCTATCACAGTTAAATATCTGTATTTGTTTCACATAAATACATACATTTTTATGGGTTTTAGGATACATACCAAGTGCTATCAGAATAAAAAATCTGTATTTTTTGGAGAAAAATGTATAATTTTTTATGGCCTTTTTAATAGATACCAACTACCAAGTGCTATCAGAATCAAATATCTGTATTATTTGTAGAGTAATACATCAAATTTTATGGCTTTAGGGATATATAGCAAAGTGGGATCAGAACTAAAAATCTGTATTTTCTGTAGAGAAATACAGAATTTTTTGTATGGTCTTTTGGATCGATCACTCAACTTCTCCTCTATTTCTCCAGACGGGCTTTTGACTATAACTAACCAAATTACCCAAAAATTACATAAAGCCACGGATTGCTTACCTTTCCATAAGGCCTGGAAATCTTTACGCATACTATAAACAATTAAAAAACCTCATCTCATACTCATAAGATGTATTTAGCTTGGTGGCATCGTCATCAAGCAGTAATGGTCACCATTCCAAAACCAGGAAAATACCCCATTTTACCTCAACATTATAGGCCAATATCACTTTTAAATACAGATAATACAATGTATGCAAAACACTTAGCAAATGGACTATTCTTTATTGTGCCTACTCTAATTTACAGTGAATATTAGCTTTATTAAAAATAGACAAGCCAACCATTATGGAGAAATACGGAAGGGGGGATAGGAATATTTCATGATAGCTGGGGAAAATATTTTATATGCTTTAATTTTTTTGCTCCTTTAATAAAGATTTAAGAGTGAGAATTTTATTGTGAGATGGAGAAATACCTTTCAATTGGGTTCATTGAGGATACCTGAGACAAGTCTTGCTAAAGTTTGGGCTTACAGATTGCCTGCTATCCGCTATCCTGGCTTTATACTCTTTCAGCTAAAGTTTTATCCACAGGTACATTATCAGACAATTTTAATATAACACATGGTACACCCCAAGAATGCCCACTGTCTCTAACAATATTTGCCCTGCTAATGGAGCCTTTAGCCCAATTCATAAGAACCTACAAATATATTGGGTCTCCCTATCAACAATAACTCCTATAAATTGTTTCTTTCATTCCACATGATTTTATATTAATTGCAACTTACCCATTGTTTTCTTTACAATTTATTAAAAACACCCTAACTCAACTCACTTTCCTATTACAGTATTTAAAGTGAATGCCCATACATTTTTGATCCTATGTGTAAGCATATCTTCTTGCCCTCAAACCATCTAAAGCATATCCCTATCAATGGTCAACATCCATCCTCTATTTGGGTATTAAACTTACATTATCTGTGACCCAACTATGTAATGCTAATTATAAGTCTCTCTATATTAAACTCCCTCAGAAATTTGATGTATTGTCACCACACGAACTTTTCATCTCAGGGTGTATTGCTGCATTTAAAATGCTCATGCAACAAAATATGTTGTTTCTTTTCTGCATTTTACCTATTTCTCTCACCAAAACCTACATTAAGTTGCTACAAATTCTAGTTAACAGATTTATTTGGAGAAACAAATAATCAAGATGTTAATAATGAGCATCGGCCAGAGTGCGTTCCATGTGAGGGGTTGGGTTGCCAAATAATCAATGTTATTGTAATTTTTATATTCTAAACCAAATACAATCCTCTGATACATAATGGGTGAACCATAGAACTATTTTACTTGTTTTATTGAATACCTATCTCCTGTGCATATATCTCCTACTACTAAAGCGACAATTAATGTTTGGAGCTCTTGCAAAAAAATACATCATACCAAACCCACCAGGGTTGAAATTCCTTATACCCATTGCAGTTCCTAGATTGTTTATTCCAGAAAATATAGCATGACCCACATACACCAACTTTTGGATGATAAATTGGTGGGACCCTGTTTCTTCAACAAAAATATTCCCTTCTGTCCTATAACATTTATCAATATTTACAAATCTTCAGATAAGGAAAGCTAATTTTTCCATAGTTTTTAGGGATTTTATGGTGGCAAGAACAACCAATATCATGTAATTTTTATTTTTAAATATCATTAAAAACCGTATATAAAAAACTTGTATACATATATCAAATATCCATTTGTGTTAACAAAGATTTCCTCAACATATGTAAGCACCTTAAACCGTCAGAACCTTACAAACAAACAAAGGTTCTAATGTGAGTTGGAGTGATTACACACTTTAAGGCTGATTCACCAAGCAAAATCAAAAACTCGCTTGGGCATTCATATTTGCGATGGAATACGGAAGCCTTCGATCAATTTATTAACTAAATTTCAGGCGCAAGCATATTCGCGTGGAAGTTATCAACTAAAATTATCTCGCTGCTGGAGCTGCGCATTCCCGGCAGTTTGACACTGGCAAGCTTGCATTAATAGTCACTGTTCCCTTAAAAAATAAATTTTTCTAATGGCACACATCTTTCACTTAGACCTAAATAAAAATGTTTGGCCTATTCAAATGTTTTAAACATTTATATTAGCTGCTGAAAAAGGCATATTTTTACATGACCTAATATTTTCAGGTTTAGAAAGAGTTAACTAATTTCACCTCTCTACACAGGTTCCTACCTAAACGCATCCGATGCCGGACCCGTGATCCGCCTGGAAAGAAATTCCAGCTGGCTCTGGTGGGCAAAACTTCGCTTTTGTCAGCAAACTAGATTTTTTCCACCTATGTCCAAAGCACACACGCAAGTTCTTGCTTGCTCCTGTAGATATATATGTATATTTACATGAAAGTATGCGTTTCAAGGATATATATATATATATAATTATATATATATATATAAATATATATATATATATATATACCAATATATATATAGACACATATATATTTATATAATATTTTTTTTTGGGTTAAGGAGGGACTGTTTTGTTTGTTAGCCTTATATATGTTGCTACATTTGATACTTTGCTTACTATTTAGCACAATAGCTGCTTTTGTTTTTTGTACTTTGAATGTTTTAATGTCCATTTTGCTATTAAGAAATCAATGTCAATGTTAATGCTATGTTATTGTGTTTTGGGCCATATTGTTTCATTAGAACTAGAGATGACCGAATTACTCAAAAATTAGATTCGGCTGGTTCGCAAATTTTTTGAAATGATTTGCTTCGATCCAAATTTATTTGCGGTGAATTGCGTTAAAAAACGGCTATTTCTGGGCTTCAGAGAGCCTTGACAGTGGTGTATAACACTGTGCCTTGCAGTAACACACAGAGGGAGTCTGCCGTGGTAGTGAAATAATACTGTGATTCAGTATGACATGTAGATGACAGGAGTCGCTATTAGAATCACTGCACTCTTCCCTTATTTGGGCAGTTATGGGGCCAAAAGGGACCAAATAACTCAAGTATGAATTCAGCCTTACAGGTCCATGTTAGCGTCAAGAAGAAGCGCACTCCATTTACACCCTCTTCAGCTGATTCCACATAGATGTCTACAGAACCTGTTCTATTAACTGCTTATACAAGTAGAGTCCCCCCGACAGAGTGGAGAGGATGTCAGCAGTAAGTTTGTGTTGATTTTTTTGTGGTGATTTTTTTGCCCTTCCTCTGATCCCTCAGAACAATAACCCACAAAAAACAGATCCTGTCTGTGGAGCATATGCCTTCACTCGCTCAGCATTTGCTCAATAATCCATCAGTATTGCTAATGCCTAAAAAAACAGGAGTGGATCCAAAACAGAGATGACACGTGAATGGAGTATTTGCATGTCTTCTGTGTTTTGTACCCACTCCTGCTTTTGGCTACCAAATCATAAGCCAATTCTGATGGGACCATACAGGCCTTACAACTGCTACACAGACAGGATCCGTTGTGCGTCTCTTTTTTCCTTCCTTCTGACAGATCAGAAGAAGGGTCAAATAAATAGTGATGTCATCCATGCCAAGTGGGCAAAATAGTGACCCAGTCATGTAGTGGGGAGGGTGGGAGAACAGCATGAGAAGAAGTCCACAGAGTGGCACAATGACATCGTGCTGAGGTGGAAGCAGCATGAGGAGACCACAGAGTGGCCCAATGACAGAATCTAGAGGTGGCAGCAGCCTCAGGAGGAGGTTAACATGGTCATATGTAGAATATGTGGGCAGAAGGTGAAACATGGCCAGGGTACCAATGTTGGCACGATGGCCCTGCGTCAACATATGCAGAGTCACAGAGTCACGCACTTCACTGTTGCAGTTGCAGCCCATTTCAGTACAAAAAGAAAAATATATTCTCAGTTCACTTCCGCAGTTATATGTGGTGAAAGCATTTAGTGACGTATTTGAGTACAAAAAGAAAAATATATTCTTAGTTCACTGTTGCAGTTATATGTGGTGAAAGCGTTTAGTGACGTATTGAGTACAAAAAGAAAAATATATACGCACTTCACTGTTGCAGTTATTTGTGGTGAAAGCCTTTAGTGGTCTATTTTAGTATAAAAAGAAAAATATATTCTCAGTTCACTGTTGCAGTTATATGTGGTGAAAGCGTTTAGTGACGTATTGAGTACAAAAAGAAAAATATATACGCACTTCACTGTTGCAGTTATTTGTGGTGAAAGCCTTTAGTGGTCTATTTTAGTATAAAAAGAAAAATATATTCTCAGTTCACTTCTGCAGTTATATGTGGTGAAAGTGTTTAGTGACATATTTAAGTATCTGGAGGAGGCCACATAGTGGCACAATGACAGAGGCTGGAGGTGGCGGCAGCATCAGGAGGCTACAGAGTGGCACAATGACAGAGTCTAGAGGCAGCAGTGGAAGCAGCAGCATCAGGCGGAGACCACAGAGTGGCACAATGACAGAGTCTGGAGGGGGCGGCAGCATCAGGAGGCTACAGAGTGGCACAATGACACAGAGGAGTTGCAGAGGCCCAAATGTTTCTGGCACAGGCAAAGGTCGCAGCAGAGTAAGGGGGAGTGTCAGCAGGAGTCGCAGCAAGAGGCCTGAGCTCCCGGTGTCATCTAGCGTTCGTGTCTTGACCACCAACCCAGTGATTCTTGATTGGTTAACTCGGTCATCCACTTCATCCCAAGTGACATCAGACACCCCCAGCCAACAGTCAGTGGGTTCGTCAGACACAACCCCTAGTTGGCATGGCCTGGGAGCATACCCTGTGCCCTCACCTGTCCTCAACATGCCTCTGTCCTTTGCTATTCCCTCAGCCACAGAAGTATTGTATGCTGTGGGCTCAGCTCCACTATACAGCGAGGACGAGCTAGTAGAGGACAGTCAGCAGCTACTGCCAGGATCTGGAGGAGATATCCGCCGAGTTCTCCGCTAGGCGGGCAAGTAGTGCTGAGGAGATTGGAGTAAAGGTGGTGTTGCGAGTGGTCAGGCTCCTGACCCAGAGACCGTTGAGGAGGACATCAGTAACCTGCATACACCACTCGATGATGATGAAGCCGATCACAGGAATGTTGGGACCACAGCCCTTTGTCAACATATGCAGCGTCACCATAAAGTGGCCTGGGAGAACCGTGGCTCAGCCTGCCGCAGCAACCACTGCATCACCCAGTGGCACGCACCGGCTTTCAGGCAGTCAAGGCTCCACCACCTCAGCCGATGGGGGCTGTATGTCATTTCCATCTTCTGCTGGTCCAGATGCTCCTGCTCCTCCTACTCCTCGTCAGTCATTCCGTCAGCAATCGATCACCGAAGCAATTGCCAAGACACAACAGTATGCGTGCACTCATCCAACGGCGCAGAAGCTGAATGTGCTCCTGTCCAAGCTGCTGGTGCTGCAGTCCCTCCCTTTCCAAGTAGTGGACTCTGCACCTTTCAGAGAACTGATGGCTTGTGTCGAGCCGAGGTGGAGAATCCCAAGGGGTCATTTCTTTGCAAAAATGGCAGCACCAGCCCTGCACAAATATGTAGAACAGAAGGTGGCCCAGTCCTTGAGCCTGTCGGTGTCTGCCAAAGTGCACGGCAGCGCCGACGTGTGGAGCTGTAACTACGTTCAGGGACCATACATGTCCTGTATGGCCCACTGGGTGAATGTGGTTTTTGCACAGCCACACCAGCAACTTGACCAGGTGAAACCGCTTCTGACTTCATGTTCTCACGCCGCTGGTCCTGCGAAAACGTCCGCCTCTGCCTCCTCATCCTCCACCGTGTCCTCAGCCTCCACTGCAGGGACAATTCACAGTGTCCCTCCAGCATACCACATGTGCAGGGCACAGCGGCGTCACGCTGTTCTGCACCTGGTTTACCTGGGGGAACAGAGTCACACAGGGCAGGAACATTTCAAGCTGACCTATAGAGAAAGGGTGGCGATGTTAAAGACCTACCTGGTCTCTGTATTTCTTTATGTGTCTGTGGTCTTCCCATTGCCTGATAGCCTATCTGCTAGGCTGTTTAGTTTGTTTTTCCAGCTTTTGTGGGGGAATAGGTTTAACCTAATAAAAAGAGAAGTAACTTACCTGCAGAGAAGAGAAGGGGGTTTGGGCATGCTAAATTCGGGGCTATTTTTTGACACCAATGTCCATCCCATGTGGGTAAGCAGCGTCGGAGCCTGGATAGAGCCCTTTGCAGAATGCTGGTTAAGGGGAAATACACTAAAGAGGGGGAGATAGACTCATTGTCACCTTTCATTTTACCTGCGCTCAGGTCTGAAATCCCTGAGGAAATGGGGAATAAAGAAGTCATACCTGGAGAACAGCACAAGAAAATAGCTCTACCATAGTATCTGCAGGTCCTTCTTCTGCTCTCCTCTGGCACTCAGAGACTGTCACATCGGCTCTACAGGAAAGTTTGAAATATCTGAATGGCTATAGATTATCTGCAAAGGTGTTTGATGTCACCTGGTTGTCCTTGCACAGTAAAATGTTTGTTAGGGGAAATGTAAAATTTGCAGCTGATAGGAATTGTCCTTTAGGTTGTCGCCAAGAAGAATCTATGGAGCATTTCATGTTGGATTGTGCGGGGAGTTGTCAGGTCTGGGAAGGAGTGGCGGAAAGGCTTAAAATTCAGAGGCTGAAACTTTTGAGTTACTCGGACAAGGTGTATGGGGTCCCCCAGACAATTTCCAATGTAAACTGAGAAACAATCAATATCATAATATCTGTGGTGAAATATTATCACTGGCATGCAAGGACCAGGGTGGTCATGTGCAATGAATTGTTTGTTCCTGGGAAGGTGATAGATTTCATTATATCTGAGCTCAGATAGATCAAATCATTAAAGCTCAGGAAATGCAGGGAAAATGCTGAATTGTGAATCTCTGAATTCTGCTCCAGGAAAAGATTCTGATTTTATTGTTTCTTTATTACAGCCAAGAATGGTGGGACTTTTGATTTTGTTTTAGAAGTGTTTGTGTGCGTAGTGTTGTAAATTTTGTGATATATTGTATTTTATTCTGTTTGTTTTTACAATAAAAATATCCAGACTGTGCCACTCTGTGGCCTACTCATGCTGCCACCACCTCCAGATTCTGTCATTGTGCCACTCTGTGCCCTTCTGATGCTGCCGCCACCTCCACACTTTGTCCTTTTACCACTCTGTGGTCTCCTGATGCTGCCACCACCTCCACACTATGTCATTGTGTCACTCTGTGGCCTACTGATGCTGCCACCACCTCCAGACTCTGTCATTGCGCCACTCTGTGGCTGACTCATGCTGCTGCCACCTCCACACTCTGTCGTTGTGCAACTCTGTAGCCTTCTGATGCTATCGCCAACTCCAGACTCTGCCATTGTGCCACTCTGCGGCCAGTTATCCCTGTGGTAAATTTTCTGACACCTCCCGTTCCAAACCCAAAAGTAGGAAGGATCAAGAGGCCCCACTTTCACAGCCTGTATTCATTCCTAAAATCCTGATGCTGCTGCCACCTCCAGACTCTGTCATTGTGCCACTCTGTTGTCCCTCCAGCATACCACATGTGCAGGGCACAGCGGCGTCACGCTGTTCTGCACCTGGTTTACCTGGGGGAACAGAGTCACACAGGGCAGGAACTGCTCTGTGTGATTCATCAAGAGATCGAATCAGTGGCTTTCTCCACGACAACTCAAAATCAGAACCATGGTGACCGACAACAGGAAGAACATTCTGTCTGCGCTGTGTCAAGGAAGGCTGAGCCATGCACCCTGCATGGCACACGCGTTCAATCTGGTTGTCAAGCAGTTCCTTAAGTCTTCCACCCATCTGCAAGACATCATAAAAATGGCCAAAAAACTTTGCATGCACTTTAGCCACTCGTACAACGCAAAGAAAACCCTCCTTGAGCTGCATCTTGCCACTCTGTGGTCTCCTGATGCTGCTGCCATCTCCACACTATGTCACCTTGCCGCTCTGTGGTCTCCTGATGCTGCTGCCATCTCCACACTATGTCACCTTGCCGCTCTGTGGTCTCCTGATGCTGCTGCTGCCATCTCCACACTATGTCACCTTGCCGCTCTGTGGTCTCCTGATGCTGCTGCTGCCATCTCCACACTATGTCACATGTAATGCAGATTGGTGGGAAGATGTCAAGGAGGACATCACTTCTCTATTAAAGAGATTATCAGAGATTATCAGGAAAGAGTTGGAGTACCTTTACTCAGATGGGGTGGTGGCAGGGGAAAAGATAACCCAGCTAAAATCTGAAATGAAGCAATTTCAGTACAGCAGATACAGCTCCTTAAAGTTTCAAAGAGATTACGGGACCCCGGGAACACCAGATCCAGAGAAGAAACTGATAACTGGTCTCATGGATTCCCATGGGGTTTTACAGGACTCCCGTGCAGGAATCCTAGAAGTTGTAAAACATACTATGCTGTCTTTTTCCAGAAATAGGATTTAGATAATGAAAGGATGACCAAGTTCTTGGCAACAACTCCAGGTCCTGACACAAATAATTTAGACTTTTCCCCCCTCACAGCAGACATAACGGTAACAGAGGTCAAAGAGGCAATAGACAAGAGGAAGGCACCGGGGCCTGATGGCATTACTGCCGAATTTTATAAGAAATTTAGAGATATTCTGGCTCCTATTCTTGTACAGGTTTATAAGAGCTGTCTAGGAAAGCGTCTGATTGCCCGGTCCATGAGATTGTCATCCTTAGTCCTACTGTCAAAGGGCAAAGAACCAACTGATATTAGGAACTGGAGGCCTATAGCCATTTTAAATGTCAATAGGAAAGTTCTAGCTAAAATTTTGTTTTCTAGACTGGTTAGTCTTTCCTCATCACTACTGACAAGCAGTCAGTTTGGTACGGTGAAAGGACGGAACATCTCTGGAGCTATCATCTCATTAAGGGAGATCTTTGGGAGATGTAAAGTATTTGGCTATGGTAAATATGCTGTCAGTCTCGATCAGGCCAAAGCCTTTGACAGAGTGGACCATGACTACCTATGGGCAGCTTTGCTGAAGTATGGTATCCCAGAGCTCCTTGTAGATTGGTTAAAAACTTTATACAGCGAAGCTGAGAGCTTCCCCCTCATCAATGGGTGGTAAGGCGACACTTTTAGGGTGGAGGCAGGGGTGAGACAAGGTTTGCCCTTGAGCCCACTTTTGTACGTCTTTGCTATCGATCCTTTTCTGAGATCTTTGCAGGAATGTGGATTCCAGGGGGTGATAATTCCCAATACCCCTCCTCTGACTATGGTAGCATATGCTTATGATATGACTGCTGTGATATCCACTCCTCGTGAGGTCGCCATGTTATCTGCAGCTATAAGAAATTGCTCCCAAGCTTCAGGGTAACTGATCAACCTGGAGAAAAGCAAAGTTCTCTGGACCTTGTAAGGTGACCCTGGCTTTCATCTGGCACAGTTCACGATAGCCTCAACCCAAATCAAGATCTTAGGGGTTACATTTGGTAGAAAAGACAATGCTAGATTAAACTGGGAGGAGAAATTAGAAGCTGGGAATGTAAAAGTTCAACGTTGGAAACATTTCAAGCTGACCTATAGAGAAAGGGTGGCGCCACCTCCAGACTGTCATTGTGCCACTCTGTAGCCTCCTGATGCTGTCGCCAACTCCAGACTCTGTCATTGTGCCACTCTGTGGTCTCTGCCTGATGCTGCTGCTCCCGCCACCTTTACACTATGTCATTGTGCCACTCTGTGATGCTGCCACTACCTCCAGACTCTGTCATTGTGCCATTCTGTGGGCTCTGATTCTGCTACCACCTCCACACTCTGTCGTTGTGCCACTCTGTGGCCTCTGCCTGATGCTGCTGCCACCTCCACACTGTCATTGTGCCATTCTGTGGCCTCCTGATGCTGCCACCACCTCCAGACTCTGTCATTGGGCCACTCTGTGGTTTCCTCATGTGGCTTCCACCTCACCACTATGTCATTGTGTCACTCTGTGGGCTTCTCAAGCTGTTCTCCCACCCTCCCCACTACATGACTGGGTCACTATTTTGCCCTTTTGGCATGGATGACATCACTATTTATTTGACCCTTCTTCTGATCTGTTAGAAGGAAGGAAAAAAGAGACGCACAACAGATCCTGTCTGTGTAGCAGCTGAAAGGCCTGTATGGTCCCATCAGAATTGGCTTATGATTTGGTAGCCAAAAGCAGGAGTGGGTACAAAACACAGAAGACATGCAAATACTCCATTCATGTGTCATCTCTGTTTTGGATCCACTCGTGTTTTTTTTTTTTGACATTAGCAATACTGATGGATTATTGAGCAAACGACCATCTCTATAAGTATTCACTTGAATTACAAATGACTTTCAGTTTGCAAAGTTTTTTTTACAGGAACATTAATAAAGGTAATATACAGGTATAAAATAGGTCAATGGAATCTTTAATGAGAAAAATTTGTCAGAGTTTATGAATCAATAACTGGTTAGATATTACTTTACCAGAAGAATGCTTGTCGTTGATAAATTAAAACCTTTTATTACAACAAGTAATGTTACAGAATGTGAGGCTGATTTGTACTGGCAGCAAAATGTGTTTGTGTTCATTTTTCAGTGTTTCATAATGCCTGATTTATCAATGAAATGCGCGTACGCTCGACGCACGTACACAGGCGATGGTCAGCAAGCTCTATTACCGTGAGTCAGGCCCGAGTTCTAGTGAACTCGCCTGCCCGTTTCCTGCAAAAGTGAGCAAAGATTGCGAATATGCCAATTAAGGCAATTAATTTTCAGCTGCGTGATTAAGGAGGAGATGTTAAACTCAAAGGTGAGGTGAAAGCTATTGATAATGCACACCTGCGCCCTGTTCTGTGTGCATCTCCAGTCCATTTTACAGGTCAGTTTGAATGTTTTTTTGTGTAAGTGCTACTTTTACATTCCACTCATTCACAAACTTGCTTCATTTATAGTTACATTTGTTGCACTTGTTATTTTGATACTTTTTTGGATATACACTAAAGCTGCGTACACACGTCCAATTTTTATCGTTGGAAATGAACGACGAACAAACGACGAACGTCCGATTGGCCAAAAATCGTTTGTAAAAAAAGTAACCAAAGACGCCGACGAACGAGGATAGTCGTTGGAAATGAATGACCGGACCGGCGGATCGGATTTGACGACGATCGTTGACCATCTATTGTGTGTACGGTCGTTCAGTGATCGTGCATGTTCTGAGCATGCGCGATGAACGAACATTTGATCTAATCCTCATTATTGATAGTTTCATCTCTTGCAATGTTTTTGTGCTTGGTTTGTAATGCCAGTTTCTGTTGTTTAGCAATTCTTCAGCAATGTTTTGTCATTTATTTACCCAAGTATTGAGTACAAATGTCAGCAAAGTTTCCACTCCAAAGTGCTACTTGACCCCCCTCGTTACCTTTTTTTTGTTGTTGTTTTCTTTAATAGTCTGACATTTGCACTCATTTTGATTTGCCGCCACACAACTCCTCTGTTCATTTGTAGTAGTGTTATAGGTTTGTTGTCATTGTGCTGTGCTGCCTGATCTTAGCCCTAATATATACAAACACACTTCCACTTGCTGTCCAAACTGTTGTCAATTAGTTGTCTAGCTGAGTTGCTTACTTATTCTAACACACCTGATGGTAATGGAAGGAGGTCCAGGTTGCCAAGCACAACATCAAAGCACATTTATTGCCAAGCTCACAAGCAGGGTCAGGCACTCTTAGAAATGAGCAGATGTTGTGTTGTTGCTTAACTTAATGCTCATTAAATACTGGAGTGTATGCATTATTTAGGTGTTTACACAAAACAAATAGTACTATTATATAAAACTTTCAGGGCCAAATCCACTTTGAGCCAAACATGTTCTTGCTTTTCAAACCCCTTCAGGGTGTTTCTGCAGGTTTGCCCACTATATATATTGACTTACCCACCTCAGATTGGTAGTGGAAGCACATAAAGGTGGATTCCTCCTTTAATCAAAAGCAATATCATTCATATCATAGTAAGAAATAGGCAATCTTTTCAATTTGAAGCATGTGAAGGAATATGGTCCAAAAGCCCTCTTTGCCTACTTGTTCCTATAATTTCTCTTTTCTATGTATATGTACACACATATAAATGTATAAATACATGTTTTCCTTCATGTGCACTCATGTCTATACATACATGCAGGAGTGCACATGAATCAAAACAAACAATATAGACAAAAAAATAAAAACTTACCCGAATGAGGACTGTGCAAAAGTGCGATGCATTTTTCAACTGATAAAACACAGTTGACGTGCACATAGCGGGCAGCCATGGCGCACAACTATGAACTACACTCTCCTGAAGTTTGGCGCACAACTATGCGCATGAAACAACTGAGTTTTAACAAGACAATTGTGTTTTTTTTAGCCTTTCAAACAATTCAGAGAAATTTAGAGAAAGGAACAGCTTAAAAACAATCACATTTAACTTTTAAACTGCGTGTCCTGGGAGATTTGAAAGGAGATCACATAACAAAAAACAAACAACAACATTTTACAAACAACTTTATTCAAAAGAAACATTTGGTAAAAGGTAACATTAAAATATAAAAAAACAAAAACAAAAACACAGACACACACATCACTAAATTCACACTAAATGACAAAAAAATTAAAAAGAACCAACAAAACACATGTAAACCCACACTTCCATGTAAAACCAAAATAGTTAAAAAAAAATAAAAAATAAAAAATAAATAAATAATAAAAAAAAAACACTGACCAAACCAATATGCAATTTTGACCTATCAAGGGTGGAAAACTGGATTAGAAAATATTTATGCAGGAAAAACATTTCAAAGTGGTAATTAGAGATGAGTGAATCGAATCGGACGAAGTGGAATTCGACCTGAATTTCAGGAAAAGTTTGATTCGATCCGAATCCGAATTTTCATGCGATTCGTGGTAACAAATCACGTAACAAATCAATCAATTTTTCCTGAAATGGCGGATGCACGTCTAAGGACATTACAGATTCCACTACGATCTTTGGGCACTACAGGGGATGAATAGGGACTTGTCCCCATTCATCACCTGTAGTGCCCTGTATTCTTAGATAGAGAAACTCTATCTAAGAATACATAGTGCAGCGCTGCAACAGCAATCCCGGTTGCCGTGCTGTGCTT
>NC_092867.1:54008590-54045941 GCF_032062135.1 Pyxicephalus adspersus
CCTCTGCAGTTCCACTACAATGTCCAGGAATTACAGGTGATGAATGGGGACAAGTCCCCATTCATCACCTGTAATTCCTGGACATTGTAGTGGAACTGCAGAGGACTGCCGTTCAGTTTCCCACGTGACGTCACAGTGGCAAAATTGAACTGCAGATGACCTCTGCAGTTCTACTACTAACTCTCGGCACTACAATGGATGAATGAGGACTTGTCCCCGCTCATCCCTTTTAGTGCCCTGTATTCTTATATAGAGAAACTCTATCTAAGAATACATAGTAAAATCACAGCATGGCAAGAGCGATAGCTCTTGCAGCACCGTTCTTTGTATTCTTAGATAGAGTTTCACTATCTAAGAATACACAGCACTAAAGGGAATGAATGGGGACTAGTCCCTATTCATCCCCTTTAGTGCCCTGTATTCTTAGATAGAGAAACTCTATCAAAGAATACATAGTAGAAGTACTGCACGCCAACCGCAAAATAGTAGAAATAACCGGAAATAGCGTTTTTTATCGCGATTCACCGCAAATAAATTCGGAACGAAGCAAATTTTTTCGGAAAATTCGGTGAACCGACTGAATCGAATTTTTAGTGGTAATAAAGGCAGAATTTTGCAATCAAACAATATAGCCACAAACACAATAGCATAGCATTAACATTTACTTCAAAACTGCAAAATGGACATTAAAACATTTGAAAGTAAAAAAAAAACATAAAGCAGCTATTGCGCTAAAGACTCACCGATTACCTGAGCACCAACTCTCTCCTTGACCCTCTCCAGTCTGGCTTTTGAGCTCCCCATTCCACTGAAACAGCCCTTACAAAGTGGCTAATAACCTCATCAAGTCTCAAGACATTTTTTCCCTGCTCCTTCTCCTTGATCTTTCCTCTGCTTTTGACACTGTTGATCACCCCATTCTAATACAAATCATGCGCTCCATTGGTATCCGTGAAATTGCTCTCCCCTGGTTTGCTTCCTATCTGTCTGACCGCTCCTTTCAAGTTTCTTTCAATGGTAATTCCTCCTCGCCCCCTCTCCTCCCTGTTGGTGTTCCTCAAGGGTCAGTCCTTAGACCTGTTCTCTTTACTCTGTACACCTCCTCCCTCAATAGTCTCATATCCTCCTTTGGCTTACAGTACCATCTGTATGCTGATGACACTCAAATCTATCTGTCCACCCCTGACTTGTCTCCCTCAGTCCTGGATAAGGTCTCATGCTGCCTGTCAGCCATCTCATCATGGATGTCTGACCGATTTTTGAAACTCAACCTAGATAAAACGGAACTCCTCATCATCCCCCCCTCAAATTCCAAATCTTCCCCTGACATATTTCTGACTGTTAACAACACTGTTATCCGTTCCTCCTCTCAGGAACGTTCTCTTGGTGTCACCTTTGACTCGGGCCTCTCATTTACCCCCCATATCCAGAACATTTCCAGGTCCTGTCACTTTCATCTACGTAACATCTCCAAAATCCAGCCCTATCTGTCCCCTGAGACTACCAAACTCCTTGTACATGTTCTTATCATCTCTCGTCTTGACTACTGTAACCTCCTCCTCTCTGGTATTCCACTAACCTGACTCTCTCATAATCTAATATGAATGCTGCAGCCAGACTCATGCGTCCTTCCCTCCCCCCCTCTGCATCTCTTTCCAGATATCTACACTGGCTTCCATTTCACCTTGGTATCAAATTCCAACTCCTGTCCCACTTACATTTCTGACCTGGTAAAAAGTACTCCCCCAGACGTTCTTTACGCTCCTCCAATTATCTACTAATGGCTTCCTCATAACTTATAACATCATCACACGCACAGATACAAGACTTCTCCAGAGTTGCCCCAACTCTCTGGAATGGTCTTCCTCGTCCTATTTGGCTTGCTCTTATTATCTGCTCATTTAAAAGAGCACTCAAAACCCATTTTTTCAAACTTGCCTACCCATCTTCTTCTGTCTTTTGAAACCATCACTACTTCCCACCATTACATACCTCCCATCCTATTGTGTGTAAATTTCCCAATCTAGTAGATTGTAAGCTCTTCGGGGCAGGGTCTTCTCCTCCTGTATCACTGTCTGTATTAGTCTGTCATTTGCAACCCCTATTTAATGTACAGTGCTGTGTAATATGTTGGCACTATATAAATCTTGTTTATTATTAATAATAATAATAATAATAATAATAATAACAATAATAATAATAAAAATAAGGAAAGTATCACATGCAGCAACATAGAATAATTAGGATAACATACAAAACAACAGCCCCTCCTGCCCCTCCAAGACAAAAAGACAAAAGGAAAAAGCAAGTTAAATTACACCCTTATATATGCTCAAATTTCAGTGCACAGGTGATAGAAATTCACTTGCAATTAGCACTTGCGCAGTCTGTCAAAATTGGCTGTTTGTTTTTTTTTTTCCAATTGGACATCCCATAATCATTTATTGATACGATAATTTAGATTTGTGCACCAGTAAACACATATTCAATTAAATAAAATAATAAAATAAAGTTGAGGAGGATTTAATGTTAAAAGTATTTATATATATATATATATATATATATATATATATATATGTTTATATTTAGATACACATATATTTTATACTACAATAATTATAAATATATATATATATATATATATATATATATAACATTATTAAAGTATATAATTATAGGGGCGTGTCCGGACGGCTCTTAAGATGGCCGCGTTCTGAGAAAGCTCCGTGTGAGTCTGGGCAACAGTGACCCTCCGAGTGCCTAACTGGGGTTCTGGATCCATACATAACCTGGCAAATATGACTAGATGGAAGAAGGGGAAGACGGAGCCTCAGAAACTTTCCTACTATTTCAGACTGCAGCAATCTCGTCAACAACAAAATGACGATGAGACTCCTCTTCCGGCCACTTCACCTGCACATCCAGCTAGTGAATCCTCTCCACGGTATGTGCGTAAGGGAAGATCAGTGGGCAGTGTGGATGAGTCCTCCCGCCATACTGCTTCACCTGAACCACCATCTCTGTTTTCGCAGGATGAGGTATTATACCCCGGATCCCGTGGCAGGCGAGACCAGGGCTGCTGCCCTAACAACAGGCCCGATTGTGGAGATAGAATTGGAGCGCTTTCAAGTGGGAGATACAGTGCTGTCCCCAGCGACCCTGAAAGAGATGCTACTGTCTTTGAGACATTCTATACAACAAGATTTAAACTCCATGTTAGGCAAATTTAATGCATCATTCTCAGGTTTTGGAAAATGACTTCAACATGTAGAATTAAAAATGGGGGAATTTTCCCAAGCACATAATGATTAGATTGACGCCAATCAGGAACATACATCTGAGATAAATTGGCTTAGGTCCAAAGTAGCAGATTTGGAGGACCGCTCTCGGTGTAATAATATCAAGCTTAGGGGGACGCCAGTAACTGTGGTCCTGGGTGAACTGGGGACTTTTGTCAAGCATATGTGTCATACATTGGTTCCAGCAGCCACAGATTTGGAATTTACAATTGATCGGGCCCATAGAATTCCCAAACCTGCATTTCTTTCCACTGAGACTCCATGGGATGTGTTGATACGCATGCATATTACTTTCACATTAATGAAAAAGTTATGGCTGCAGCTAGGAAAACACCTCCCTTGCCGGAACAATTTCATAAAATTCAACGGACCTATCTGCTTAGACGATTCAAAATCGGAGAAAATTGTCACCTATTACTAAAATATTACGTGATAATCAGATCACCTATCGTTGGGGTTTTCCAACTAAGCTTCTGATAGCCTTTAATGGCATAACATCTGCAGTCTTTTCAGAGGAAATGGGTCGGAAGCTCCTTCAAGTATGGAATCTGGATAATCCTGATCCTGAACACCAGTCGTCTGCATCTCCGAGAAAAGTGTACCAAGAGTGGACCTGAATTGGGATGGACCACGTTATGATTTAGCCCTCACTGCTACACGGACTGTGTTTTATATCTAGCCAGTATGGCTTTCTGTTGCCCGATACACCTAGTTTTTAACCAGGGGGACATTTCTTTTTTCTTTATTTTTCTCTTTAAGTTTTTCTTTTGTATTTTTGATATACCAGTAAACCAGTTTTCTTTTTGTTGGAAGATGTCTTGATGTCTCAAGTTTTATTATCCTTGTTGAGGATATCTATGGTTTCTCACATCCAAATGGTAGTGAGATGACACTTTTTATTTCTTTGAATGTTCAAGGTCTGAATAGCCCATTTCAAAGAAATCTACTATCTAAGGAAATGCAAAGTCTGAAAGCGGATATTATATTTATCCAGGAAACCCATATACATAGCCTTCAATTGCCCAAATGGAAGCTGAAGTATTTCTCACATACCTATTTGGCAAATATACCCAAGAAGAAATGTGGAGTTTTATTTGCAGTAAGAGATTCTGTTTCCTACCATAATCCTAATCATATTGCTGGAGAAGATGGCAGGTTCCTTATTCTGATTTGCAAAATCAGTGCAGAAATATTTACCTTGGTGAACATTTATGCCCCAAATTATAATCAACATTCTTTTTTGAGGAAGCTATTTAAATTGGTGAATAAAGTTAAACAGGGGGCCCTGCTTATAGGAGGTGATTTCAACGCGACTCCTTATTGCACTTTGGACTCCAACACTAAATCCAAGCGGAAATTTCAGGATTTATGTACTCTTCTGCTGGAATATGAATTGTTTGATATCTGGAGGTGCCAACATGGAGATGATCGCGATTTTACCTACTACTCACATGTCCATCATTCGCACTCTCATATTGAGTTTTTCTTGACGGATCTTAGATCTTTCACAAACATATGTATGTCCAATATTGGGTCTATAACGTGGTCAGACGATACGCCAGTGATGATTATGTGGGGAGGTCAACGTTCTAGGCCTGATAGACTGTGGCGGTTGAATACTTTTATTTTAACCCATCCGAAATATCGGTAAGAGTTTCAGAAGGCTCAGGATCTAAAATTTTTCTGTAAATAACACTGTCGATGTTAATGTCTTTACTCTGTGGAACGCTCATAAGGCGTATATGAGGGGTGTGTTTATAAAAGATTGAGCCCATGAAAAAAAGAATAGAATGCGACAGATTAATGCTTTGCTACAATCCATTAGTAAACTGGAGACCCTTAATAAGCAGTCTCCCTCTTAGCGACTATCAGCTGCACTCTTAAGAGACAGGATGCAACCTAAATCTCTTTTGCTTTTTAAATATGATGCACATATTAAGAAACTGAAGGCCACTCAATATTCTTTAGGTAATAAACCGGGGGCATACTTGGCCAAGAAAGTTAAAATTAGAAGAACCAAATCTAATATTTTCTCCTCTATTTTAGACCCTGTTAGTAATAAATATTCTTTTAGCCCTCCGGTATAACGGAAGCTTTTTGTAACTACTATAGGAGTCTTTATAACATAAAAAATGATAGTGATACGTTCCAGCCGACAGATGCTTCCATAGAAAATTTTTTGAATTCCATCTCTTTAAATTTGGTTACAGCAGCTGAAATAGACAAGACTATCAGATCTTTACCAAATTATAAAACTCCGGCAAATGATGGATTTCCCAATGAGTACTATAAACTCTTTAAGGCGCAACTCTCACCATATTTAGTTCAGGTATTTCATGAAGCAGCTACGTTAGGGGCGTTTCCAAAGTGATTGTTACAATCCCTAAGGTGGGGAAAGACCTCACAGCTCCCAACCAGTATAGGCCAATTTCGCTCCTTAATTCTGATGTTAGGATATATGCGAAAACCTTAGCACTTAGCTTTGATTGTCCCGGATATAATTAATCCTGATCAGGTAGGCTTTGTGAAGAACAGACAGGCTCCTGATGGAACTAGAAGACTGATTAATATCTTGCGATTTGCTGAGCTGCACAAATGTCCTTCTCTGCTGTTCTCTTTAGACGCCGAGAAGGCATTTAGCAGAGTGCATTGGGGCTACTTATCATAGGAGTTGGATAGGTTTGGTTTAACAGGTTGGATTAAATCGGCTATTTTATCTCTATACTCCACTCCAAGTGCTAGGGTGTTTACATTTGGTGCCCTCTCCTCTAGTTTTGACATTACAAATGGTACACGACAAGGATGTCTGCTCTCACCTATTATCTTTACCTTATTGGTTGAACCTTTCGCAGAAAAGATACATTCGGAGGTGATAATCCGTGGCATATTGGTAGCAGGTAGAGAGCATGAAATCAGTTTATTTGCTGATGATATTATGCTAATATTGACACAGCCTTCGATATCCCTGAACGCAGTTTTGGATATCATTAACCACTATACTAAAGCTTCTTACTATAAACGTAATATGTCCAAGTCACATATTCTTCCATTAAATATAACTAAAGGCACTTTGGACCATTTGCGTACTAAGTTCCCTTTTTTATGGGAGAAGGTATCAATCTCATTTTTAGGCATAACTTTGCTAGCTAAAACTGCATCCCTATATGAATGTAAATATAGAAAGCTTTGACTATCTATGCAGGTTGAGCTGCTATCTCTCCAAAAACAAGAATTTTCTATAGCTGGTAGAATTGCAGCATTTAAGATTCTATTACCAAAATTTTTGTATATATTTCGGACAGTGTGTATTCCGGTGCCCGCTAGATTTTTTGCCCAAGTGCAGAAATATCTTTCTGCATATGTTTGGCTCAACAAAAAACCGTGCTTCAACTATTTAATCATGATTAAGTAAAAGAGACTTGAAGGCATGGGCCTTCCTAAGATTCAATATTACTATGCTGCCTCCCTTATGGCGCAGATCAAACATTGGTGGAATAAGGATATTAGCAAAATATGGGTAGAGATGGAACTGTCATTTCTCAACTATTCTTGTTTTCAATGGCTATTACTTGCAATAAAAATGGGGTTTTGCATGCCATTTAACTATTACCCTACTATTCAAACTACTCTTCAAATCTGGGGTAAATATTCGATTTATGATCCGAATATGCATTCAACTATGCTGCTTACCCCAGATTACCCCAGGTATTTATCCCTCATTTAAATCTATCTTCTTGGTATAATTTTGGAGTTACTAAACTTAAAGATTTATATTTTTTAAGAAAGTTAAAACTGTTCAGTCTCTGAAAAAGATCTATAATTTGCCATCTACGGAATTTTCATTTCTTATCGGAGAATTCGGCATTGTTTGCTGACCCTGGACTTATCTGATGGACTCCCAATGGATAACGCTATTTTTTTTTATTTCAATAATTTGGCTTTAGGGAACAAAGGAATCTCTATGTTTTACCGGCTACTTAGTTTTAACCTGGGATTTCAGAAGTCAGTGGCGATGCAAAAATGGAAAAAAGCACTTAACCTTATCATTCCAGATTGCACTTGGCAAGCCGCCTTGAATGTGACGTATCAAGTTACTAAATGTGCAGACCATTGGGATATGTACCAGAAAGTGGTGAATCACTTGTGTCTGACTCCGGTTTGGCTGGCACATTTCTCAGATTCTAGCACAAATATCTGTTGGAGAGAATGTGGTGGACTTGGTACATTACAACATATTCTGTGGTATTGTATGTCAGTTCAATCTTTCTGGAACCAAATTTTTACTTTGGATTCAGAGATCTCGGGTACCCATATTCAAGCCAGCCCTGAGTTAGCGATTCTACATTTGGGTTTGGACATAGTCCCTATTCCAGCTAGGCCAGTAGTTATTCATGTACTACTAAGTGGCAAATTGACTATACTGCGTAAGTGGAAAAGTCTGAATGTGCCCACGGTGACCGAGGTAGTAAAAGATAATAATGCTCACTGCTATTATGCATGAATATTTGCTTTGACTCAAAATAGGTTTAAGCAGTTTATTAGAAACTGGTAGAAGTGTGGTCTACTCACAAGAAATGTGTCATAAATATCTCCCTTTAAATTTAGAAACTGGCTTAGGTGTGTAGATAAATATGGCAAGAGGTATTGCTGTATTTAGGATATTGTTTTGCCTTTTTTTCTTATTCCAACATTTGAAATGTATTTTATTTGTATATGGTATTGACTGGTATATGTTTGTTTTTGTACTCTGTACTTTTTCTTTTCTATACTTCTTTCCTTTTTCTACCTTTTCTTTTTCTGTTCTTTTCTTTTCTCTTGCGAGGTAATTAATGCAGCAGACCTGAGGGTGGGGATATAACAGAGCCAGGAGCTCAGTCAGTCTCTCTCTGCCTGGAGCTTGGCTTTAAGGGAGACAGACAGGGGTCTGTGCGGGCTGAGCTTGCTTTGGAGAGACACAGACGGGTTTGTGTCAGTGCAGCTTGGCTTGGAGAGACACAGACAGGGGTCTGTGCGAGTTCAGCTCTGTTTGGAGACACAGCCAGGTGGATTGTGTGAGAGAGCTATGTTTGGAGACACAGCCAGGTGGACTGTGTGAGAGAGCTCTGCTGGAGACACAGACAGTCGGTCTGTAAGGGAGCTTGGCTGAGAGACTCAGAAAGTCGGTCTGGGTGAGTGAGCTGAGAAGTGAGCAGAACGTTGCTGAAAGCTTGGTTTTGAGCTGACAGGGAGAAGCCCTCCAGCTGATAGACAGGGACGTCTGAAGTATTAGTAAGTGCCGGACAGGCAAGGTTTTCTTTTGCTATTTTGTTATTTTATCTGCAACCTTCAAAAAACTTGGCTGCAAGCCAGCTTAACAGTTATACTTGGTGTGTGATCTGAGTTGGATGAACCAGACAAGTGTCCTTTGACCCCCGCAAAGGCGATCCTGAGCGTAACCCCTCACAAGTGTTGGACAATGCGGACAACACATTTAAGTCTGAAAATGGATGACGTGGTAAAGGCCCTGATACAGTCTGCAGCAGCCCAGCAGGAGGCAACCAGAGAACAACAGTGCACAAATGCAATGCAGCAAGAAGCCACCGCTTACTGTCTGCACAAACGCCAAGTCTTGCAGGAAGTGGTGCAGCTTGTGGATCTGGTGGAGCGATACTCTGCGGATGAGGATCTTGTAAATCACTCTAAGCCCTCAACCTCATGAATTCCAAGAGCTCCTGGTAAAACTGTTCTGGGGCTTAAGGGAGCTGGGAGAAATGTGAAGACTTTTAGTAAAGAATATAATGAGACTGTGGGCCCAGGAAAGCCCAAGGTGTATAACAAGGGGTATAATTTTGGACTAAAAACAAAGAGCCTAGAAGGTGTTTTCTGTGTAAGGAGTTGGGACACATTGCAGTGAACTGTCCTATAACACTGTGTACTGCGGCAGGTTCAGAAGGTGTGGAAAAACATTTGTGTGAATTAAAAGTGAATGGTCAAAGTGTGACTGCGCTGCTAGACCCAGGGAGTGTAGTAACTCTGGTGGAAGCAGGCCTTATAGGCCCCTCTGACAGTAAATCGGAGATGTTCACTGTGACTTGTTTGTATGGGGATAAATGTGAATGCCAGACAACCCTTGCTTATACTACAATTCCCTATGGGTCAGTGCTACATAAAGTTTGATTAGTTCCAGCACTAACGCATGAGGTTATTCTTGGGAAAGATTTTCCACATTTTTGGAAATTATGGGAGTCCAAGTTGGAACTAAAAGGAGGTGCACTGCAGATATTGACAGCCTCTGATATAGGCCCAGAACCATTAGAGGATTCCCCATTAGGGAATGTAGTTGAGGTATTGGCAGATAGCTCCCCTGCTTTTCCATTTTCTGTTATGGCCGGAGACCTAGATGAGTCCGCGTCAGAGACTGAGAATGAAGAGAACAGAGTTAGTTTGAAAGTTAGCTGCAGTCCTTCCCCAGCTCCACAGGAAGAGAACAGTGAGATTGAAAGTGATAGGGAAAAGTTTGAGGCTATACCTGTGCTTGAACCTGAAAAAAGGAAGTAAAGGAAAGGCCTGCTAGAAAACCAAGGAGCTCCAGTAGTAGTAGCAGCAGTAGTAGTAGCAGTAGTGACTACAGTACAAGCTCTTCAAGCAGTAATAGTTCATCACCAACCCGCCAAGTAAGACGTAGCCTGAATAGGAGTGTCACACGTAAGAATCGTAGAGATATAAGTAGAAGCAGGGGTAGACGTAAAAGTGATGACCATCGTAGAAACTCCAGTAGAAGAAGATATAAGCATATGGGAGGTAGTAGGGAAAGAGAAAAGGCAAGGAGTAGAAATATTGACAAGGACAGGATTTCAGCAGTCATGCCAAGTGTTAAGGAACTTATGGAACAGGCTCAAGGAGCACAGAAAATAATTTATGATAAGGGGAAATGGGCCAAGCAGCAAGAGAGTGAAAATTTGGAAGATGGTGATGAGTCTAAAGAAGAGAAAATTGCCAGTCTTGTTTCGGATGCAGCTAGTGAGAGACCGGAGGAATCCAGAGGTGATGTCCTAATTACAGTGGTCTCGGGTGAAGAAGTGCATGCTGAAATAAGTGTCCATGTCTCAACGGAGATTGGAGATGAAAAAAGTATTCCTGTAGTGACTGACAAGGATACTTCTATATCATCTGAGATGGAAGCTGATGGATGTGTGCCTGTGTTGGCTAGGGAAAAGTTTCCTTTTATTGAAGTCCAAGCTTATGGATGGGATCCTGTTTTAGCTGAGACAAAAGAACAGCCTGAAGGGCAGGACGAAGAAGCTGAGCCAATGGTGGCTGGGGAAGGAGATGTTGAATCTGATGATGAAGAGAATGAAGGGACAAAAGAGAAAGAGGAAGAAGTTGGCACTCTGCAACGGGGCTTGGCCCAGCAGTAGAATAGCAAGCACGATAGTGCCATATCTCGCTTCACACAGTCTACTGAAGTCCTAGAGCAAAGAGGGGCTCTACTTCAAGAGCAGTTGGAAAAAGCTGCAAATGAATTCACTGGGAAAATTCAGAAGGAAATGGATGAATTGAAGGGGCTTATACCAGACATTCCAGAGAAGATAGGACAGTCCAAAGAAGCCAATGAAAGTGTCCCTGTTTCCCAAAAGGTGCAGGAAGAGTTTAGTAAATTAAGCGAAGTAAAGATTGGAAAAGCTGTCCCTGTTTGCAAAAAGGTGGGGGGGAGAGTTTCGTAAATTAAACCAAGTAAAGAGGGAAGAAACCATCACTGGTGTGCCTAATGAACAGGATACTCCGAAACATGTTGGGGAAGGAGTTGCTACCCCAATGGAAGGGAAGGCTAAAAACATGCGTGGAAATAGGAAGCCTCCAAAACGGACAAAAGTTAAAAAGAAAAGTGTAAAGAAAACTTTCCACTGGGATCAGTGCAGTTATACTTGTCCCAGAAGCTCAAAACTTGATTGTCACATGCAGAGGCACATAAGAACTTGTTCGGGGGACAAGCTATATGAATGCTATGTTTGTATGTTTGGTTCAAACAGGGTAGTCCAAGGAAAATCCACATACTTGGAAAGCCAAGTGACAAGAGTGTAGCTACTGCCTCAGAGGCTGTTGTTGGCGCTAAAGATGCAGTGATTCACAGTTTAATTGAAGTGGTTGATAAGACCAAGAGAGCAGTGTATGACAGTGAGGAGAAGACTAAATCTGTTGTAGATGGAAGCATCAACACTGTGCTTGGGAGCTGTGCGGTGTTGACAATGAGCAGCGGTGTTGATACTGCTCTTACATAGTCTGTTAGTTGTGTGTTTTGCTTAGAAAAGGAAAGACATACAGCTGGTCGCTCATAACAGAAGTCTTTTTCTGGAAAGCCCTGGGAGACACAACTACTTAAAGTACAGGCAGTGATGGATGATTTGAGGAAAGCGGGGTTAACGGCGAACCCCAAGAAATGTAGCATTGGTCTAGAAGAAGCCAAGTACTTGGGTTACATTATTGTGAGAGGTGTAGTCAGGCCCCAAATTGCCAAGAGTGAAGCCATACAGAACTATCCCCAGACAGTAAATAAGAAACAAGTGAAGGCATTCCCGGGGATTACCGGCTATGATAGACGCTTCATACCCACTTTTGCAGCTATAGAAGTTCCCTTAACGGATCTCACCAAGGGAGGTGAGTCAGTGATGATAAAGTGGAACGATGAAGCGGAGGAGGCGTTTCAGACACTAAAGCAGGCTCTTAGACTGATAGCTGATAGACAGGGATGTCTGATGTATTAGTAAGTGCCGGACAGGCAAGGTTTTCTTTTGCTGTTTTGTTATTTTATCTGCAACCTTCAATAAACCTGGCTGCAAGCCAGCTTAACACTTATACTCGGTGTGTGATCTGAGTTGGATTAACCAGACAAGTGTCCTTTGATCCCCGCAAAGGCGATCATGAGCGTAACCCCACACAAATTGTGACTTTTGTGGGAAAATCTTGTCCAATGGCAAAGCCGAGGTTTAGCCTGTGGAAAGTCACAATATTTACAACCAGGCTGCTCCTCAGGCATCATAAATCATAAGAGTTTAGATAGGCGCCTATGTAGAGGAGCTAAACTTAGTTAACTCTTGCCTAACAGTAAAAAAAAAAGTCATTTTTAAATATGCCATTTTTTTAGCGCATATAGATGTTTTAAACATTTGAACAGCACAAAATTTTTTTTATAGGGCTAAGGGTAATATGTGTGCCATTAAAAAGAATGCTTTTTTAGGGGAACAGTGAGTTTAATGCAGCTCGCCAGTGTGAAACTGCCGGGGCTGCACATATCCATTGGAGAGATCGCTTCAGTTGATGACTTCCTCGCGGGTATGCAAGCACATCGGATTTGCTTGATAAATTGATTTTAGGGCTCCAATTCCTGGATCGCGAATACGCACGCGTGTTGAGCTTCCGATTTGGCCTAATGAATTAGGGCCATAGAGAGATGTAGTTAGAGATGAGAGCAGTTAATTTAATTGAAGAAAAAGCTGTGTACAACATGAAACCATATATGTAAGTAAGATTTTGACTTAGTGCTGGTTGTTAGTTAAGATTTTGACTAAGTGCTGGTTGTTAGTTGAGGAGAGGGGATGAAAGAAAACAATACCCCTGTATTTTTTATATTTGGATTGTTTTTCTTTGAAGATGCTTGCCCTATAAATCCCCAAATGACCCCCAAATTTTTTTTCAATTAATAGGCTAAAGGTGGAAATGACAATTCTGTATTCCATACCTTCAATGATGTGTTGTCTTTTTGCAGATAGTTATTTTGTATTAGATTTTTTAGTTCTTACCTCTGATGAACATGGATTGGGTGGAGCCACCTCTCTATCAATTATATTAAAACATAGTTTGTAGGTAGAAAAGAAAAAAGAGGTTAGAGGGTCAAAAGATTTTTTTCTGAAAATTGTGTATTCTTATTTTTACAGTGCATACATACATAGTAATAATACAGTACAGCTTTTTGGCCCTATATCCTAGGATTTGGATATTTCTCTTAGACAAAGATTTTCTAGCACTATAAAATATAGGTAGAATAACAACATAAAGGGGGTCCTATTAGGGTCACGTATTTCCCAACGCATTTCGCCTATCAAAGGCTTCCTCGGGGTGAATTGTTGTAGAAGCTGTGTGATTTCTATAGTACAGATGAGAATATATTATCAGAAATTGCAGTTTGATATGAAACCCTTATAGTTGTACGTTTGATAGAAAATTTGGATAAGTATATTTTGCTAATTGGATTACATTGATAATGTTGTTATATTGGTATAGTTATATCATTAAAAAAACATGTTAATGAACATAGTAATAGAACATATATTTCAGAGATTAATATAATCATATGGCTTGCTTACTTGTTTATGGTATTCAATCATGATACATCAACATATTGTTACATATAATACTTATTAAGTGGCTTAATATTCAACAATCCAATTGATACTCCAATACTTTCATATCTGTTGTCTTAGTGACTCTATATCTGATATAGCTTAAAAAAATCATGATGACTTACTTTAGTTGGAAAGCAGTCTAGATAAAAGCACGAGGGGATAAGATTCAGGCTGCATGCTGATAAAAAGATTTACAGGCTGATTCACCAAGCAAAATCGGAAGTACATTCGTGCATTTGTATTCACAATCCAAAATCGGAAGCCTTTGATCGATTTATCAACCAAATTTCAGGCGCTGGCGTATTTGCGCGGAAGTTAATAACCAAAATGATCTCGCTGCTGGAGACGCGCATACCTGGCAGTTTGACACAGGTGAGCTTGCATTAAAAGTAACTATTCCCCTAAAAAAAAATCTTTTTAATGAAAAACATCTTTCACTTAGACCTAAATAAAAATGTCTGGGCTGTTCAAATGTTTCAAACATTTATATTAGCTGAGAAATAAGCATATTTTTACATGACCTAATATTTTCAGGTTTAGAAAGAGTTAACTGATTTCAGCTCTTTACACAGGCGCCTACCTAAACGCATCCGATGCCGGACCCGGGGATCTGTCTGGTGATAAATTCCAGCAGGCTCTGGCGAGCAAGACCTCGCTTTTGCCACATATATATTTATAATACATCATTATTAAAAATATATAATTGAAAAATCCTCCACTCCTTTTTCTGTTTTTTCTTTAATAGCTGTTTACTGGTGTACAAATTTATTGGTTTGGATCAATAAATGATTACGGAATGTCAAACTGGAAAAAAACAGGACCTTCATTTAAAAAAAATTAAATTATGCTTGTTTTTAAGCAGTTTCCTTCTATGATTTGTTTGACTGGCTAAAAACAGCACAATTGTCTTAAAATGCACTGTGATGTAACCGCTATGTGCGTGTGAACTGTTTCTTTTTAGGTGTATATTTGTTTTATGTGCACTCATATGTACATACATGCTTATACATATATATATATATATATATATATATATATATATATATATATGAATTCATGTGTGTACATATACATAAAAAAGAGAAGTTATAGGAAGAAAAAGGCAGAAATAAGCAATGAGGATTTTTTAGACTATGTTGCTTAACATGCTTCAAATTAAAAAGATTGCCTATTTCTTCATATGATTTCTGATGTCATGGGCTTGGCTCCAAGCAGCATTCATTCATGGATGATATTGAGCTGAGGTGAGTAAGTCTATATATAGTTGGGCAATGTCTAACATGCAATTCAAACTGCATAAATACCCTGAAAGGCTGGAAAAGCAAGAACATATATTTGTCTCAAAGTGTAAAAAAACAAGCATGTTAGTCCATAATTCCAAAAAGAAACCTAACAAAAAATAAATACAAAAAGAATATTTATTTGAAATAATATGCACATACTTTTGCTCAAAAAAGAAGCTGTTATATGCGGGTATTAATACGCACACAGTAGGCGTATGTTCAAGTTCGTAGCATATGCACATTTTTCAGTAGGCGGGAATAAACCCGGAAGTTTCATACCTGCGTTATTATCAGGTCGCGCCCGTTGTTTGCAGAGAGGGACCTGTGCCTAATCATTCAGGTAGGTGAAATAAGGATACATGTTTGTCCATGTTTGTAGATTTAAATGTGTTTTTATGCATCATGGATGTTTGCACATTTAAATATGTTTTATGCATCATGCATGTTTGCACATTAAAATGTGTTTTTATGCATCATGCATGTCTGCGTATTTAAATGTGCTTTTATGCATCATGCATGTTTGCACATTTAACCCACCTAGTGTTCTAATTTTTTGATGCAAAAAGTGATCCTATTTTTTTTTGCATAGAAATTTTTGTTTTTATTGTGGGCCTAAACTAAAATATAAAATTAAAAATTTACTTTTATTTTTATTTCATGTTGTGTGGTGTTTTTGTACTGTAAAAGCCATTTAAAAGCAGAATACATTGTAATCTGCATTTAAATTTCCCTCCCGGACACACCCCCCAATACATCACCACTCACATCACCCGGAAGATGACTCATCCTCCCGAGTGATGCAAGTGGGGATGTCCCGCCCGCCTCACACAGACGCTGGAGATGCTGCTCTGCATCTCCAGAGAGATGTGAAGCACAATGCAAAAGTCCTGCATTGTGCTCCACATCTCACTGCTGATGCAGGGAGCGGCTTGGCCGGGACCCGGGTGGTATTTAAAAGCAGATTACTCAGTATTCTGCTTTTAAATTTCCCGCCCGGCCACGCCCGCAACAGACCGGCGTCCCGGCATCACAACGTCACGTCATGAACCTGATAGTACAGCGCTTCCTTAGGAATTACCCGGGCCTCCAGCCGCTCTTGCTGAAGGCCAGAAAGTTGTCAGCGCATTTCCGCCGGTCGTACACAGCCAGTGCCAGATTGGTGGATTTAAAGCGAAATCTCAACCTGCCAGTGCACCGGTTAATTTGTGATGTGGCCACACATTGGAATTCCACATTTTTTATGCTGCAGCAGCTGGCTGAACAACAGAAAGCGGTGGTGGATTATGTGGCAGAGTCTGTTCGGGACACAGAGCGGATGCTGCATCAAGAGATGAAGTTTCAAACATCATCTCGGACATGCGTGCCTACTAGGCATAGTGCACCATAAATCCAGGAAGAGGAGGAGGGGAAGAGAATGAGGAGGACATTGCAGGCCTGGGAGAAGGGGAGGAAGGGGCAGAGGAGGATATTGAGGGTACATGGCATCCATCCACCCAAACACAAGGCGGCATGTTCCGTGGATGGCAAGACCAGGCGGAGGAGGAGTAGGACGACGACCCTGTGCTGCTGTTCGACCCACAGGAGTGTGGCTCCAGAATTACCTCAGCTGTTTGAGCAGTTTGAGCCACATGACAGCCTTCATGCAGGAGTGCATAGCCAAAGATCCACGCATACAACACATAAAAACAAAGACTGACGACTATTGGATTGCTACATTACTGGATCCACGTTACAAGCCTGAGATACAACAACTGATCTTGCCCCAATAGGGGGGAGCCTAACTATGCAGGCTTTTTTTCAGCAGAAGCAAGCTGCCAGTCGTGCAGCAATTGCCAATGACACTCAGCAGCGGTACTCAGTCATGGTGCAGGAATACCTGAGCTCTGCATGGGACGTCTGCAACCTGCAAAACCAGGACCAACTTGGGTATCCAAGCTTGAGCAGTGGCCGGAGCTGGCAGAACATGCCATTCAGATCCTTGCTTGCCCAGCCGTAAGTGTGTTATTCATTTATTAAAATGAATAAGGCCTGGATCAGCAATGACCTCAACACCCCCTCTGCAGAGTGTACTGATTAGTCGTCAACTGCTGCACGGACATCTTGATGGGAAGAGCAGGTTCACAGTCTTTCGGCATCTTCTACTCCTCCCCCTAATGGCCCTGTACCTCTACTCTGTCTCTGAGGTCTATAACTTGCAATAGACCTGTGTAACTGGCTATTTTTTTTTACCGAGCACCTCCCTCAGGGCCCTCTGCCTCTATCTACTTTGAGGCTTTTCTTGATGGATAGCAGGTAGGATCAGAATGAAATATCTGTATTTTTTTTACAGAAATACAGAAATTTTTCTGTTTATTTTGATGAAAAGCAAGTGGTATCAGAATGAAATATCTGTATTTTCTTTACAGAAATACAGAAATTTTTCTGTTTATTTTGATGGATAGCAAGTGGTATCAGAATTAAATATCTGTATTTTTTTTAAAGAAATACAGAATTTTTTTCTGTTTATTTTGATAGATTGCAAGAGTTAGCAAAAGTTATGATAACCCCTGCAATCTATTAAAATAAACAGAAAAATGTATGTACTTCTGTAAAAAAATACAAATATTTCATTCTGATACCACTTGCTATCTATAAAAAAATCCATAAAAATGTCTGTATTTCTATAAAAAAATACAGATGTTTAATTCAGAAAAAAAATTCATCAAAAAAGCTATAAAAATGTATGTATTTTTCTCCAAAAAATACAGATATTTAATTATGATTATTAATTAAAAATCAGTATTTTTAGAGAGAAATACAGATTTTTTTATGACTATTTAGATAGATAGCAAGTGGGATTAGAATTCAATATCTGTATTTTTTTTTACAGAAATAAAGAACATTTTATGGGTTTTTGGATAGATACTAAGTGCTATCTGAAATAAATATCTGTATATTTTATGGATAATAATAGAATTTTTTTCTGGTATGTATCCTAAAACCCATAAAAATGTATGTATTTATGTGAAACAAATACAGATATTTAACTGTGATAGCACTTGCTAGATATCAACAAATGATAAAAAATGTATGTATTTCCCTGCGTATTCCACCAGGTCCGTTCCCTTTTATGTGGTTTCACTAGATTGTAGGTATGGAAAGTGTGATTTTCTTTAATCCATTCATGTCTCAATTAGCTACAGCTTCTACACTGTCCATAGAGGTGATGGCCTCAACCTCCAATGCGGTCCACGCTCCGTCACAGGGCCCACCTCCTTCTACTGCCTGTTACTGCTGCCGCCTTCCTAGTACCCAACTCTAGATGCAAGACACTAATGCCGTCCACACTTTGTCTCACAGCCCACCACCTCCTCCTCCTCCTGCTGTAAATGATGCTGCTGCCTGCCCAGTACCTGACATTAGATGCCAGATACTAATGCCGTCCACGCTCTGTCTCAGAGCACACCGCATCCTCCTCCTGCTGCTCTAAATGATGCTGCCGCCTGCCCAGTAAAAAACTCTAGATGCCAAATGCTAATGCTGTCCACATTCCGTCTCAGAGCCCACCACCTCTTCCTCCTGCTGTAAATGATGCTGCCACCTGCCCAGTAACTGACTGTAGATGCCAGATACTAATGCCATCCACATTCCGTCTCAGAGCCCACCGCCTCCTCCTCCTGCTGTAAATAATGCTGCCGCCTGCCCAGTACCAAACTCTGAATACCAGTTACTAATGCTGTCGAAACTACATCTCAGGGCCCACCGCCTCCTTCTTCTGCTGTTAATGCGTCTGCCCAGTACCCAGCTGTAGATGCCAGTTAACAAGGCTGTCCATGCCGCATTTTAGAAAGTTACAGCTAGCAGATAGGAAAAGGCAGTCCCCTACAAAGCAATGTCTCCACTAGCTACAGCTTCTACACTGTCCATATAGGTGATGGCCTCAAACAATAATGCCGTCCTTGCGCCGTCTCAGGGCCTCCTCCTCCCAGTACCCATCTCTTGACGCCAGTTAATAATGCCATCCACACTACTCAGGGCCCACCTTCTACTTTCCCTGCTATTACTGCTGCTGCCTGCCCACTGTCCAGTACCCAGCTCTAGATGCTAGACTAGACTCAAGCCCAAAAGGATTTTTTTTTCCCCACTGATTCTGCCAAGCCCCGTTTCCTTTCATGTGCTTTCACTCAATAGCAGGCCCTGAGACGGAGTGTGGAAGGCAATAGTAACTGGCATCTAGAGCTGGGTGTAGTGCATCTTTAATGACACCCCGAAGTGTGTAATCTGAAATTTGTGATTGAATATAGAAGGCCACGTATTCTGCTTCATCCATCAGTACCACGCTTTATCGGACTGAATTTCGGTGTATGTTACCCCGGAACTGGGAAGTGGGACAGCAGTCCCTCTGTATATGTTGGGTGGATGGGATGGGAAACACCGGTATATTTAACGGGAACCGAGAGTTCCTGGATGACCACATTGAGCCATGAAGTTATTGAGCTCAGCAGACATCCGGAGACTTCTCCACAACAAGTATGTGGCCATCCTGGGAGACTCCATTCAAAGATCCTTCAAAAAAAGATCTTGTGAAAATATTGCAGAATGATCAGTTTTGGACTGAGAACCAGCTGAAAGGGGAGGGTGAGATGTCATTTGCAAACGACACGTTGGGGGATCTCTGGGTGAAATGCACAATGCCATATTTTACCGCCAAGTGCGTAATTACAGAACTGACCACAAACTTGTACGGTTCTATTTCCTGACCCATGTTTCTTCGGAGTACATAGAGAGCGTGCTGGCCAACTTCCAACATGGACCTCAGCCCGACGTTGTCATCATCAACTCGTGTATATAGGATGTTATCAGGTATCATGAGCAATCACTGCAAATGTACAAAACCAACCTGGACCACCTGTTTATTCGGCTCACCGAGGTGCTGAGCCCCAAATGTCTGGTGATATGCAACATGTCCATGTCTGTTGGATTCAAAGCTGTTGAAGTGCTATAGTACCCAATTCCTAATGTGCGCTAGGACATCATAGAAGGGAATTTCTACAGCACCACACTGGCCGATTTGCACCAATTGGATGTGATTGACATGCACTTCCACTTACGCTTCGAGCTGCGCTCCAGGGTTAAAGATGCCACCCACTCGAATCAGCTGGCTCATCGGAAGTATACCTGGATCCTGATGGCTCATATTGATTAAGCCTGGGGCGTGCAGCAGGAACAGCAGGAAGAGGAGGCGGTGGGCTCTGAGACGGAGCATGGACAGCATTGGTAACTGGCATCTAGAGCTGGGTACTGGGCAGGCAGCAGCAGTAACAGCATCAGAAGGAGGCTGTGGGCCCTGAGATGGAGCAAGCAGGGCATTAGAAGTTGAGGCCATCACCTATATGGACAGTGTTGAAGCCGAAGCTATTGGAGGCATGATACTGCAGAATGATGAGTTTCGGACTGAGAAGCATCTGAAAGGGATGGGTGAGATGTCATTTGCAAACGACACGTTGGGGGATCTCTGGGTGAAATGCACAATGCCATAATTTACCACCAAGTGCGTCTTTACAGAACTGACCACCAACTTTAACGATTCTATTTCCTGACCCATGTTTCTTCGGAGTACATAGAGAGCGTGCTGGCCAACTTCCAACATGGACCTCAGCCCGACTTTGTCATCATCAACTCGTGTATATAGGATGTTAACAGGTATCATGAGCAATCACTGCAAATGTACAAAACCAACCTGGACCACCTGTTTATTCGGCTCACCGAGGTGCTGAGCCCCAAATGTCTGGTGATATGCAACTTGTCCATGTCTGTTGGATTCAAAGCTGGTGAAGTGCTATAGTACCCAATTCCTAATGTGCCCCAGCATTGGTAACTGGCATTTAGAGCTGGGTACTGGTCAGGCGGCAGCAGTAACAGCATGGGCTGTTAGAAGGAGGCTATGGGCCCTAAGACAGAGCAAGGAGGGCATTAGAAGTTGAGGCCATCACCTATATGGACAATGTCGAAGGAGTAGCTATTGGAGGCATGAATGGATAAACGAGATTCCAATCTGTCCTTACCTACCATGTAGCGAAACCACATGAAAGGGAACAGGCTTGGCAGAATCAGCGGGGAAAAAACACCCTGTTGAGCTTGAGTCTAGTCTGGCATCTAGAGCTGGGTACCGGGCAGTTTGAGGAGCAAAAAAAATGAGTTTGTTGGCAGAAAGCAATAAAATATGTTTGGCACTAAGTCAAATTATCCCGGCATTTTTCAATACAAAATTACTAATTACTAAAAACGATTAGAATAATGTAAACACATAAATAAAGCATACTATCTGGTATTTACACAACACAACATCTGTTCATTTCCAAGAGTGCTTGACCCTGCTTGTGACCTTGGCAATCAATGTGGTTTGATGTTGTGCTTGGCAACCTGGACCTCCTTCCATTACCATCAGGTATGTTAGAATGAGTATGCAACTCAGCTAGACAACTAATTGACAACAGTTTGGACAGCAAGTGGAAGTGTGTTTGTATATATTAGGGCTAAGATCAGGCAGCACAGCACAAAGACAACAAACCTATAACACTACTACAAATGAACAGAGGAGTTGTGTGGCAGCAAATCAACATAATAGAGTAAGAAAATTAAAACAAAAAACAAAGAAAGTAAAAAACATGACAATTTATTCCTAAAAGAAATATGTACATAATACATTCAAATACCAATTTGTGACAATGTGACTTTGAAAATGGGACAAAGGCAAACGGGGTTCAAGTAGCAGTTTGGAGTGGAAACCATGCATACATTTGTACTGAATATTTGTTGAAAAGAAATTACAAAACATTGCAGAAAATTTGCTAAACAACATAAACTGTCATTACAAACCAAGCACAAAAACATTGCAGCTTAAGATGAAACTAACAATAATGAGGATTACAAAGTCACATCAATGCATACCATCCATGCAAACTTACTTGATGACCCCTGCCCCCACAAACCAGTCCAGTTAAATAGTAATAATGAAAATGCATATGTATTTCTATGTATTTAAATGTATTTTGACATACACACACAAGTGAAATCACTAAATGTTTCATGATACATTTTTGGCAACAATCCTTTTTTTCAAATATTTGATTTCTATCAAGCCAAACTACAATGAAATTTTAATTAGATCACAAATGCTTGGTGACAATTCATACTATTGTGTGATGACATAATATGAAGTGTTAACTAGTATATAAACAGCTTGATCTAAATTAGTTTGCAGTGTTGCAAAGCAAACCAAAAAGTATGAAAACAGTGCAACAAATGTAACAATAAATTAATGAATTTTGTGAATGAGTATAATGTAACATAAAAAAGTAGCACTTACCCAAAAGAAGATGAAGCATTAAAGATTTAAACTGACCTGTAATGGACTGTAGATGCGCACAGAACAGGGAGCAGGTGTGTTCTAATCAATTGCTATGACCTCACCATTGACAGAGCTTAACAGATCCTCCTGAATTGCGCAGGTGCAAACTAATTGCCTTAATTGCTCATGTATCAAGGCAGGAATCCGGCTGGCAAGTGAAGGCGAGTGTACTAGCACTCGGCTACGGCCCACAGAAAAATGCTTCGTATATTGGCGCGTAAATACGCGCACCGAGTTCTGGGTATTTGCTTGTTAATTCAGGGCCTTTGTGTATAATATTAGGTAAATGATGAAATAAGTATAAATAATTAAGGAGTTAAATAATTGAATATTGCTGGGGTTATCTACTGATTAGGTAGGTTTAAGCCCAAGAATTCGTGGGTTAAATCTTAAAGTGATGTTTTTTGTGATGGTTATAGTAGGTAGCCTGAATAAAGATCCGAGTTCAGGTAGTGTACATTCTAAAGTTTTCCCTCAGGTGAATATACCTGTAATGGAACAGATATACTCGTCATCTAAGGGAATATATAATAGGAAAAATAGCGATAGGAAGTTTACAGGAAGTTTAGATTACCTTAGGAATATAAAATATAAGATGTTTATTAAAATCAACATGCTTACCAGATAGGTATGTGCGTTCTCATCAAAGCAAATGTCTGCTTGGAAAAAGGGTTCCACAGATTCATATGGCTGTGTAATATTGTTCAAATAACCTGAGTAAAAATCAGGGTTAAGGTTTTGTACATATTAAGTTTAACCTTGGAAGGGAATAGCTGTAGCAGAGCAGCGATCAACCAGGTTTAAAAATTTTTAGAAATGAAATGATAGGAGGTTTTAATGTGTTGAAATTCACTATTGAACTATAAAAATATTTCTGTGATCAAGTTGCTTACCATGAGGATCTGTACATGTAAAGGTCTGGCTTCTGGGTGGATCAGCTGGAATGGCGTGCACGCGTTCTAGCTAATAGACGTGCCTCCCATCCAGCCAATCAGGAGTAGGAGTTCCCTGTGACGTAGACAGGACTCTGTCAATGTAGAGACAAACGTCTCTCCTTGGCAAAAAGGCGTCCCGCCCACATGGAGCGGGTCACACGGAGGAGAGCCGGCCAGGCACGGAGTGTATCTAAAAGACACTCCGTGCTTTTGGCCGTAGCGCCAGTGGTGCTGGGTCCCCCACAAGTCCCTGCAAGGGAAGGTAAATAGCAGATATGGAAGTATTTGGTATAAGTAATAACAATATAATACAGTGTCATATTGGTCAATAACAACCCTCATCTGATTGTATATGGTATGGTATATATCCCTTAGTTCCAGCTGAGTGCACATTGATTTTTATTGCCCTGCCAACCTCTCCCTTCCCCAGGTTCAACTGCTATCCCTAATTCCTTATACTCTGATCAGTCCTTCTATAATCAGGGCTCAAAACACTTCTATTTAAACAACAGGCAAGGTCACGTTGGGACCCTGATCACGTGCCCAAATCTCAAGTGCCCAAATTATAAGTGCAATGGGAATTTATCCAGGGAATGGACACAGGAATTGGAACAGATCTGGACATATAATTATACTTTGCAACTCCTATCCCCTGCCTTTGGACTGATTTATCCATCTGGACTCCAACACATACTATGCTGCCTTTCTGAACTGGAATTTCATCAAACCATCTCTTTGACTGAATCATCATATCCCACTCCTGGGACTCGGGCAAGTTTACAAGCCTCACTTCAACCCATATAACTGGACTGCTTCTCTTGGACTTCAGTTTGCCACATTATTTAACGAACGCTTATGGTTCGCAATTAGCTGTAAAAATGTATTATTCACCCCGCTTTCTCTTTGTTGGCACTACTTCCTGTCCTCTCCAGTCTGATAACTCAGGGAGCCTAATTCATCAATGAAATCCGCGCTCGCTGGTTGCGCGTTATTTCGCGCCGTTATATCGAGACGGTTTACCGCGGGCTGGAGTCATATGCGCTCGTTCATTCGCATCTCACTGCCAAGCCGTAACGTATCATTTTACTTTGTCTATATATGATTATTGTTTAGCTTAACTGGAATAATTGTTGATTAATTCTGTGTTCTTTGTTAATAAATATTTTGTTACTTAAGATCTGTGTGATTAATAAGCTAATAGAGACTTAGTAGAGATACTGACTTTCAAGAAAAGGGATAAGGGAAACAGGAATATATTTTCTTACACCTCAAAGCAACATTCATGGATGGTTAAAAGGAGAAATCCACCTTATGTGCTTCCACTACCAAGCTGAGGTGAGTAAGTAAATATATAGTGGGCCAAGGTCCAAAATGGCATTGAAACCTGCATAAACACCCTGAAAAGCTGTAAAGCAAAAAAATATGTTTGGCATTAGGTGTATTTCGTCCTGGAAGTTCTTTATATACGGTTACTGTTTGAATTGTGATCTCAATCAAAATATATACTCACATGGAAAAGGTACATTGATGATGTCCTGATATTTTGGTTCGGGCCACTACCTCTGCTCCTTGAATTTTTCAGTCACATACAAACGAATCAATTTAACCTTAAATTTACCATGGAATTTATCAAAACACGAATTGCATTTCTTGATTTATTTATTAGAATTGACAGCAGGCAACACCATCTTAAAAGCTAGTAGTGCCCACCCCAAGGTGCTAATAAGGAGCATACCCCTCAGCCAATAAAGGAGGCTCAGAAGAAATTGCACAAGTGAAATAGATTTTAAAAAGGAAGCCAAACTACTCCAAGATAGATTGATCTTGAGAGGTTACTCCAAAACTCTGTTGAAGAAATCCTATAAAAAAAGCTTTGACCCTACAACATAAAGATCTATTAGGCAACAAAAAGCAAGAAAAAAACCCATCAGAAAGGGCTTCTACAACTCAAATAATACCAACGTACAATGAGAACCATGATTTTATGCATAAAATATTGACAAAAAACTGGCAAATACTAACATCAGATCCTCAAATTATTAAATACATAGGATCAAAACTGGAAATAACCTACAGAAAACCGTTATCTCTGAAAGACCACTTGGTATTGAGTCACTTTCAATCTGAAAACACGTGCAACGTTACTTCCAAATCAACATCTGGCACATATAAATGTGGTCAGTGTACACAATACCAATGAATCAATGAAGGTACAACAATAACATTACCTAATGGAGTTATCCATAAACCACACCAATATATCAACTTTGGTAAGACCAAACGCCCCCTTCAAAAAACGTATTTATGAGCATATTCATTCAATCTCAATTGGAAAAATCACTAGCCCTGTATGCTACCATGTGGGTACCCGACATCAAAGTTTTATCCTTTTTTGGTCTGGAACATATTTCCGGAAACGAAAGAAGAGGAGATATAGATAAAAAATCTTCTCCAAAGGGAAACTAGATGGATCATTATTCTTCAAGCGACTACTAAACCAGGCCTTAACAATTTTGTTAGTTACAAACCATTCTTGTAACTACCAGCCCAAATAAACTCCCCCCTTTCTTTCTCATATTTGTAATTCATATCCCATATATATTTCCATTATTATGTAATAATTGCATGTACTTACATATACATATTCTTTGATGTACTTGATGGTACTTACAGGTTACCGTTAGATCATTACTTGGAAAAACATCTTTAGATAGACAATGTAAAGCTGCAAATACTTTTGTTCCTACTTTTGATCATATTCTTGTTACTACAGCTAAAGATTATGTTATTACTAATATTATTTTTAAACATTAATTATATAGCGCCAACATATTACGTAGCGCTGTACATTAAATATGGCTTGCAAATGACAGACTAATACAGATGATTCAAGAAGAGAGGACCCTGCCCCGAAGAGCTTACAATCTAGTAGGTGGGGGAATTTACACACAATAGGAAGGGAGATATGTAGTGGTGGGAAGTAGTGATGGTTTCAAAAGGCAGAAGAAGATGGGTAGGCAAGTTTGAAAAAATAGGTTTTCAGTGCTCTTTTAAATGAGCAGAAAATAGGAGCAAGGCGAATAGGATGAGGAAGACCATTCCAGAGAGTTGGGGCTCTAGAGAAGTCTTGTATCTGTGCGTGATGTGGTTATGAGTGAGGAAGACATTAGTAGGTCATTGGAGAAGCTGAGAGAGCGTCCGGTTAGTACTTTTTTACCAGGTCAGAAATGTAATTGGGACAATAACTGTGGAGGAATTTGAAGGCAAAGCACAGGAGCTTGAATTGGATTCTAATGTGAAATGGAAGCCAGTGTAAGGATCTGCAAAGAGATGCAGCAGAAGAGGAGCGGTGGGAAGGATGGATGAGTCTGGCTGCAGTATTCATAATAGATTGTAGAGGAGAGAGTCGGGTTAGTGGAATACCAGAGAGAAGGATGTTACAGTAGTCCAGACGGGAGATAAGAGCATGTACAAGGAGTTTGGTGGTCTCAGGGGACAGGTAGGAGTGGATTTTGGAGATGTTGCATAGGTGAAAGTGACAGGACCTGGAAATGTTCTGAATATAGGGGGTAAATGACAGGGCAGAGTCAAAGGTGACACCAAGACAATGTGCCTGAGGGGAGGGCCGAATAACAGTGTTGTTAACAGTTAGATATATGTCAGGGGGAGATTTGGAATTTGAGGGGTGGATGATGATGAGTTCTGTTTTATCCAGGTTGAGGTTCAAAAATCGGTCAGACATCCATGATGAGATGGCTGACAGGCAATGTGAGCCCTTATCCAGGACTGGGGGAGGCAGGTCAGGGGTGGACAGATAGATTTGAGTGTCATCAGCATACAGATGGTACTGTAAGCCAAAGGAGGATATGAGACTACCGAGAAAGGAGGCGTACAGAAAAAAGAGAACCGGTCCAAGGACCGACCCTTGGGAAACACCAACAGGGAGGAGTGTGGGGGAGGAGGAGTTACCATTGAAAGAAACTTGAAAGGAGCGGTCAGACGAATAGGAAGCAAACCAGGAGAGAGCAATGTCACTGATACCAATGGAGTGCATGATTTGTATTAGAATGGGGTGATCAACAGTGTCAAAAGCAGAGGAAAGATCAAGGAGAAGGATCAAGGAAAAGTTGCCTTGAGACTTAGCTCTGATGAGGTCATTGGCCACTTTAGTAAGGGCTGTTTCAGTGGAATGGGCAGCTCTAAAACCAGACTGGAGAGAATCAAGGAGAGAGTTGGCGCTCAGGTAATGGGTGAGTCTTTTGTAGACAAGGCATTCAAGAAGTTTAAAGATAGGATAGTAGTTAGAGGGTAGGGAGGGTCCACTGAGAGTTTCTTTAGGATAGGGAGAATTATGGCATGTTTTAAAGCTGAGGGGTATTTACCAGTAGAAAGGGGAGGTTGAATAGTTCACTCAGGGCAGGGGTCAGGGTGGAGGAATGGACACAGAGTGGATCAGAGGGAATTGGGTCTAGCGGACAGGTAGTAGATGGAGATGATGAGAGAAGAGACTTTGTCCACAGTAACAGGGCTGAAGGAGGTCAGTGATGATTTAAAGGTGGAAGGTGTGGGTATGGTTGGAGTGACTCAGTGAGCAGAAACATCATGTCTGACTTTGTCTATTTTATCTGTAAAGTAGGTGGCAATGTCTTGGGCAGAGAAGGAAGTTGTGGGGGGAGCAGGTGTTGGGTTTAGGAGGGAGTCAATTGTTGAGAAGAGGTTGTGTGGGTTGGACGTTTGAGAGGAAATGACTGCAGAGAAATAATTTTGCTTGGTGATAGTGAGCTCTGTGTTAAAGCTTTGTAGCTTGGCTTTGTAGTCCATGAAGTCAGCGCTGAGGCCAGATTTCGTCCACTTGCGCTCAGCTGCACCAACAGTCTTTTGTAGCTGTTTGGTGTGATTGTTGTGCCAGGGTCTGGGGTTGGCAGGGCGGGGGTAGTGGAAGGTGGCAGGGGCTACTTTATCCAGAGCCAAGGAAAGAGAGTGGTTTTACCTGGTGGCAGCATCATCTGGGGAGGTGATTTTGGAGAGGGCCCGGGTTAGGGATGCAAGGCAGATTGAGAAGAGGTTGTGGTCAAGGTTACGGATATCTCTGCCATTGACCAGGTCTGGGATGTGGCAAGGGAGGGCAAGAGTTTGATAGGTTGAAGGTCATAAGGTTGTGATCAGAAAGGGGAAATGGTGAGTTGTCAAAGAGGGTGAGGTTGCAGAGTTTAGAAAATACCAGGTCTAAAGTGTGTCCGGCTATGTGTGTGAGGAGGGAAGGTTGGGCTCATCCATTGCAACATTAAAGTCACCAAGGTTGAGGGTGGGCAGGTCATGGAAAAGAATGTGTAGGAGCCAGGATGCAAAGTTATCCAAAAATTGTGATACTGGGCCAGGGGGGCGGTAGACAACAGCAACAATGAGGGGTAAGGGGCTGAAGAGATGGACAGGGAGGACTTCAAAAGAGGTGAAAATGAGAGAGGGTGGGGTAGGAAGGACTCTGTATGTACAGTTAGGTGAGAGAAATGAGACCCACACTACTCCCTACTTTGTTGTCAGGTCTAGGGGTTTGTGAGAAGTGCAGACCTCCATAGGAGAGAGCAGCAGCAGGGGTCAGAGGAGGAAAGCTACGTTTCAGTGAGAGCCAGAAAGTTTAAAGATTTAGAAAGGAGAAGGTTATGTAAAGGAAGTAAATTTATTGCCAACAGATCGGGCATTCCAGAGACTGCCAGAGAGAGGCGGTAAGGACTTATGGGTAGGGTGAAAGGGGATGAGGTTAAGAGAAGGGAGTATCTTGCTGAGAGTATATGGTGGAGGCTGTGTGGGGGACCAGGGTTAGGTGAGATGTCACCAGGGAGTATCAGTAGGGAAAAAAGGTTCAGGAGCACAGACAGAGAAATATTGAGAGTGAAGGAGCAAAGAGACAATGGGCCAAATTTATCAAGCAAAATCGGTTGGCCGGTCGCGCATCCGTATTAGCGAGCTGAAATGCGAAGCGATCGCACTAGTCATCAACTGGATGAGATCGCGGCCAAAGCCGCCCAGCATCGGCAGCTTTACACTGGCGAGCTGGCATCAAAAGTCACTGTTCCCCTAAAAAATCATTCTTTCTAATGGCACACATATCGGTGTTATCTCAACCTCCCACTGTTCCCAGAGGCTTTTCAGAGTCAACCCCCAACAGGTTCCACCAACAGCCAGTTTGCATATGAGTGCTAATTTCATGCCACCCATGTTGCGCATTCCAACAGAGCCATCAAATGATGACATCAGAAATCATAGGAATAAATAGGCAATATTTTCAATTTGAAGCATGTTAAGTAATGCTGAAAAAGAACACTCTTTGCCTATTTTTTGCTATAATTTCTCTTTTATATGTATATGAACACACATATAAATGCATACATACATATTTGAATGTATGTACATGCATGAGTGCACATGAAGCAAAACAAACAATATACACATAACTAACATAACTTAGCCAAATGATGATCCTTCTGTGCAAAAGTGGCAGGTGTTTTCAACTAATAGAACATAGCTCACACACACATAGCGGGTCTGCATTGGCGCTCAACAATTGTTGTTTTAACACATTAATTTTTTTAACTGATTTTTGTGTTTTTTTTTATTTAAAGTTTATTATTACATTTATTATATTTATTAAATATTGGACATATTTCGGTGAGTTATGCCTAAGATTTATAGGCCTACAATGTAAAATACATTTTCATGAAAGACAATGTACCGCTTTAATACATATAAATCCGGACAGTCTTTATTATCCTCTGAAGAAGCCCACATGGGCGAAATGCGGGCTCCGCACAGGTCCATGTTAGCAGCAGCAGCATCAGGAGGAGGCCACAGAGTGGCACAATGACAGAGTCTGGAGGTGGCGGTAGCAGCAGCATCAGGAGGATACCACAGAGTGGCAAGGTGATATAGTGTGGAGATGGCAGCAGCAGCAGCATCAGGAGGATACCACAGAGTGGCAAGGTGATATAGTGTGGAGATGGCAGCAGCAGCAGCATTAGGAGGATACCACAGAGTGGCAAGGTGATGAAGTGTGGAGATGGCAGCAGCAGCAGCACCATCAGGAGACCACAGAGTGGCAAGGTGACATAGTGTGGAGACGGCAGCAGCAGCATCAGGAGACCACAGAGTGGCAAGATGACATAGTGTGGAGATGGCAGCATCAGGAGACCACAAAGTGACCTGGTGACAGAGTGGGGCGGTGGGTGGCAAAACCAGTGCCCGCTGACGAAGGTGGGTGAAAGAAGGAGCACTTGGCATCTGATGTGTGGCATCAGGCAGGTGGCAGCATCAGAGTAGTAGCTGAGACAGGTAGCCAGAAGAAACTGGTCTCTTTTGTCAAGAATTGTGTGAGGCGGCATGGATCATCTAATCAGATGCATCAGGCATTGGTGGGTGGAAATCCTGGCTGATCCACGCCTGATTCATCTTGGCAAAAGTCAGTCTCTCCACATTTTGGGTGGACAGGCCAGTTCTTCTTGGGGTAACTATGGCCCACGCTGCACTAAACACCCGCTCTGATGCCACCCTACTGGCCAGACAGGACAGTTTTTCCAGGGCGAATTGGCCCAGTTGCGGCCACAAATCCAGTTTGGCTGCCCAGTAGTCCAGTGGATCTTCAATGACGGCTGGCAGGGTGCACTCCAAGTGTGCCACCACCTGCTGGTTCAGGTTCTGCTCCATGTCTAGCTGCTGGTGAGTAGTTTCTTCACTATGCAGGTGAAGAAAGCTGCTCATCAGCAACTCTAGACTCAGGGTGCTGCTGATGGAGCTGGTACTGCTCCTACCATCCCACCCCTCCCCAGCAGCCATGGCAGTGGAACGTGAGTGCAGAGGACCCCCCCAGTCAGACCTGCGAGAGGATAGGCGATGGCGCAGATAGGCAGCGGCCAACTGGCTACATAGGATGTCTCTGTAGTAGTTCAGTGAGTCCTCCCTCTCAGCGGGTGTAAAAAAGGCCCTCATTTTGGACCGGTAGCGAGGGTCCAACAAGGTGGAGAGCCAGAAGTCATCCCTCTGCCCAATGGTGACAATTCGGCTGTCACTACGCAAGCAAGTGAGCATGCAGCGGGCCAATTGTGCAAGTGACTCAGAGGGACTCCCTGCCTCCATCTCCACTGAATATTGCCATGGTGTGTCTGGGTCCTCTGCCTCGTCTTCCTCATCTCCCTCTTGCTCCTCTGGCTGCTCCTGCTCCTCCTCTCCTGTCACCTGAGTAGAAAAAACACCCATTTTGCTGTACATTGCCTGTGCTCCAATGTCCTCCTCCTCCTCCAGTTTAGCCCCCACAGGGCTAATGTGGTCGTGAGATCTAGGCGCCACGTCTCCAGTCCCTTGACCAGCGGGCTTCATCATCATTGAGTAGTGTCTGCACGTCACTGATGACCTCCTCAATGGCCTCTTGGTCAGGAGCCTGTCCGCTCGCAACACCACCTCCCACGTCACTCTCCTCTTCACTACTTGCCCGCCTAGCAGAGGAAGCGGCGAATGTCTCCTCCAGATCTTGGCTGGGCAGTAGTTGCTCACTGTCCTCTACTAGCTCGTCCTCGCTGTATAGTGGAGCTGAGCCCACAGCATACAATACCTCTGTGGCTGAGGAAACAGCAAAGGACAGAGGCAGGTTTAGGACAGGTGAGGGCACAGGGCCTACTCACGGGCCATGCCAACTAAGGGTTGTGTCTGACGAACCCACCGACTGCTGGCTGGGGGTGTCTGATGTCACTTGGGATGAAGTGGATGACCGAGTTAACCAATCAAGAACCGCTGGGTTGCTGGTCAAGACATGACTGCTAGATGACACCGGGAGCTCAGGCCTCTCGCTGTGACACGCCCCCTTACTCTGCTGTGACCTCTGCCTGCACCAGAATCATTTAGGCCTATGCCACTCCTCTGTGCATGGCCTTGCACTTCTTTTTCTTACATACTTTTAGCTGAACTAAATTAATTAAAAGCAAATAAAAACACCCCTAAAAGCGACAAATATATTGTTCTTTTTGTACAGGAATAGGCCACTAAACGCTTTTACCACAAATAACTGCAACAGTGAACTGCGTATATATTTTTCTTTTTGTACTCAAATACTTCATTAAACGCTTTCACCACATATACCTGCAGAAGTGAACTGAGAATATATTTTTCTTTTTGTACTGAAATAGGCCACTAAATGCTTTCACCACAAATAACTGCAACAGTGAAGTGCGTATGTATTTTTCTTTTTCTACTGAAATACGCCACTAAATGCTTTCACCACATATAACTGCAGAATTGAAATGCGTATATATTTTTCTTTTTGTATTGAAATACGCCACTAAATGCTTTCACCACATATAACTGCAGAAGTAAAATGCGTATATATTTTTCTTTTTTCACAGATATAAGCCACTAAAGGCTTTTCAACATGGCACTTGCACCCCCACAACAAGAACAAATTGCTGGAATGACAGAGCTGTATAATGGCTATTTGGATCCCCAAATAATCTTTCCCTGCATTAGTAAATCGCATTTCCAGCACTGTCCCTAGCGCCTTCTGACGTCTCTCCTTGCACTAAGATGCTGTGAAATGATTCCTTCCTATCCTTTCCCCGCAGTTATAAATCGTATTTTTAGTTTTTTTTTTCACAATGAGGTTTTTCCTATCACTCTCCCTAGCACCTTCAGACGTCTCTCCCTGCACTCAGAACCCTGGAAAATATGCAAGATGGCTGAGGATATTTATAGAGCTGTGACATCACAGGGCTGGCTGGCTGCTGACTGGCTGCATGCATGGCATTATTGGTCATCCCGCCTTCCCAGAGTTCCTTGCCCCATGTCCTCACACGTGTAGCTGTCATTATAGTAAAAATTGGGTTCGTACAAATCGAATTTTTCCTGAAATTCTAACCCATATTTTTTTCTTTCAGCATCCAAGGAGAGCAACAGAACATGGAATTAGTGTAATTCCACATATTTTTTAATATTGATCAGAAAACTGGTACCATCTGGGACCTGTCTGTCTCACACAAACCCGACCTGGTCAGGTTTGATGATGCAATGAATAACATTTAGAAGTCTAAGTTCCAATGCCTTGGCAAAAATCTTAATATCAGAATTAAGTAATGAGATGATCTATACGGATTGGTTAAAATGGGATCTTTTCCCTCCTTCGGCAGTGTACTTAAGGATTGCTTTTAACATCTCATTTGGAGAATGCCGCCTTGTTGAATACATGAGGACATAACTTATATTTAAAACGCCTAAAGTATTCATTAAAAAAAACATTGATGCCAGAAGATTTATGGTTTGGGAGAAGAAAGGGGCTTATAGGGTTTACAGTTGAGAGTCTGAAACAGTGGACAACAGTATAGAACCTAAAAATAAGGATTTAGACAGATCTGAGGGTTGCAGAGTATCCCTATTTTGTTGTAGGTTTATACAAACTTTTATAATAGTTGCAAAAGGCTTCTGCAATCTCTTTAGGGGTAAAACATTTACTACCACTGCGCTAGTACACGTGCCTTCACTGCCAGACGGATTCCTGCCTTGATAATGAGCAATAGGGGTCGCAAATCTGCCAATTAAGGTGATAAGATTTCAGCTGCGTGATAAAGGAGGATCTGTTCAGCTAATGGAGAGATCATAGCAATTAATTAGCGCACATCTGCTCTCTGTTCTGTGCATATCTACAGTTTATTACAGGGCAATTAGAATCTTTAATACTTCATCTTCTTTTGGGTAAGTGTTACTTTTTTAGGTTACACTGTACACATTACCAAAATTAATTATTTATTGTTACATTTGTTGCACTGTTTTTATTATACTTTTTGGTTTGCTTTGCAACACTGCAAACTAATTGAGATCAAGCTGTATATATACTAGTTAACACTTCATAATATGTCATCACACAATAGTATGAATTGTAAAAAGTCACTTTATTGCTTTTTGGTTGTTAGGAGACATTGTTACTACTGACTACCACACTGAAGTACTGTGAGCTGTGAAAATACTAATTATATTAGGGCTTCTGGGAATATCTGAAAGTTAGTTCTTCCCCCATGCTCCCAATATTGTACAATATTTATAAAGTATTTGCTAAATTAGATGTTAGCACAAAATATGACATATATACAATATAGGTCATAGCCTGGCATTCTGACAATGCAAAGGGACATAGCAACATATTAGGTGTCTTAAGTATTTGACTACTGTTAGTTGTATAATGTCATTACTGTAATACATTACCTATTAACCAGCCCTCGGGCATTTCTCCAGAGATGAGGTTCCGGTAGAGGGCTGTCTGACGCAGGATATAGGCATCATGGCATGATCCTGGGAAACCTGTTCATACACTCATGATTATCCTGTTGGCATCACAGACTATTTGTACATTCAGTGAATGATATCGCTTCCGGTTGTGAAACGCGATTTCCTGTAATTTAGGGGCCTGAATGGCCACATGGGTGCAGTCAATGGCCCCCAAAACATTTGGAAATCCCGCTCGCCTGAAGAAATCCACCTTTACATTCCTCCACTTTTGAGCTGTTTGGGGAAAATGAATATATAGTGGGACAAGGTCCACAATGGCATTGATGACCTTCCTAAAAACCCTGGAAACTGTAGGCTGGCTTAGTCCACAAATTAAGGCCGAGGAGGTTTGAAAGGAACCCCTTCCTAAAATATATAGTGGCCAAGAGCCTGGTCATTCCTGGCACTGCCTGGCTTCTCTTTTTGGAGCAATTTTCTCTTCCAGCATGCTGTACAGGTCATGGATGACCTGGCGAGACAGGCGGAAACGCCTTTTGACATCCTGGTCACGCAAACTTTCCAGGTGGCTACGCTCCAAGAAGATGCGTGGTGCCTGGACCGTTTGGGAAGTATGAGCTTGCTCCTCTGGATGCTGTTGTTGTTGCTGCTGCTTTTCTTCTTGAGAATGTTGAGTTTAATGTCACAACAGCAGTTGTAAAGAGCAACTCTAGTTTCAAATTCGGATCCATGACAACAGCAAACAAAATCCTTGAACCGGCACACATTTGAATGCGCGTGTGCACATGCGCGTTTGCGTGCGCACGTACTGAATCCCTATAAATTTGCACAGAGTTTCTTAGCCATTCTGCTCATGCAAACCAAAACTTGGAGAAAAAAAAAGGAAAAAAACGGAAAAAGAACAAAGGCTCTGACAAGAACAAGTAATTGCCATTCACTGGGCCAGAAACGGTGGTAGGGGTGGACTACCGGGATGACTCCGATGCTTGGCAGCCATGTAAGTTCAATCCTTTTACATTACCTAATTACCAATGTGAATTGATGTTTGCATTTTTGTGGGATTGCAACAGTTTAGTCATTAGCATTAAGAACAAAATAGCATTGTGTTTTTACTTATTTATGCTTGGAGGTGAAATATGAGATCATTTTTGGAAAATGACCTCTTTGATGTATTTTTACCTTCTTTAGACTTGCATTAACAATATGTGTATTTTAATTTTTTACAATAGTACGCCCTGGGACGCAGCAGTCCCCTCCTGCCCTCTGTGCTCGGGGTGATGAGGATGTCACTTCGCATCGAGATGACACTGGCCTTCCTCCTGGTAAGATGAACCTTCATTAAACTTCATGGTATATCTTGTTTGGCATTGTGCACATGTCTCAAATCATGTTTATAACCACACTCATATGTAATATGAGTGTTTCATTTCTCACATTTTTGGCTCTGGAAGTGGTATGTTTTGTGGTTAGATTTGTGGTGAACCGATCAATTCAAATGAACCTGGGTTAGAGTCAAGCTCACTCTTTCATTTGTTTTTTGTGCTTTCATTAACAGATCACCATCTACAGGAGGAGGTCGTTGATCCACTGGAGAGAAGCCTGGAGGAGAATACAGGTAATTTGGTTTGTGTGTGTGTTCAGCCTTTCAAAAGCTAAGTATTAACCTTTGATATTTCTATAACATATCTATATATAGATAAAAATTGTTAAGTTTTCTTGCCAGAGCATTCTAGTGCAGCCTCCCTTTGGGAATGTGTGAGCTTAATATGTCCAAAAAAATTTTGAGTGTGCGAAATATTTGGGACTTTTGATATGTGAAGACTTGTCACCACATTCATTCATTTTGATGTGATATATCATGTGCCTTTGTAGAACATCCATGTCTGCTGGTTTCTAGTTCTGAAGAGTTTTCACGGGCTGCATCCACTGTGGAGGTAGGCAAGAACTGGTCAATTAGTGTTTATTTTGGGATGTGTTGGGGGAATAACCCTTTCCCAATGTGTTCCATTTGTTTGTTTTTTTTGGTTCTTTTTTGTTTAGGGTCCCTCAGGTTGACATTTACCACAATCAGAAGAGAAGACATCTGAGGTTTCCGTAAGCAACCCATGTTTAATGTATATGATTCAGAAAAAATGTGTCCAACATGTTGTCTAACATTTGTTGATGTTTCAATGTCAGGATTCTGTCTGCATAATGTTATGGTGACTCACAAATTTATGTGATATTGTAGTAATTTTTTTTTCCCTTTATAGCAACCAGTGGATGCAGGTGGATTGGGTCAACCCAGTGTGGGCAGCCAGCTTATAAACCTCAGTCAGAGGCTGGTTAGCCATTTTGATAGATTAGTGGAGTCAAGGATGCCTGGCCCAAGTTCAGATAATTTGGAACCGGTCCTTACGCTCCTACATGAAAATCTAAATCAAAATCGCCAGGACCGAGAATTTAACCAACAACATTTGGCAGCCGTGCATCGTCTGATAGAATCAGTCCAAGAACAATCGTCCACTTTGGGTGCCTACATGTTCAGAGTTGACCATCTCTGTAAAATGTGTGGAAATTAGCTGGACAAATGGTAGGCAACTAGCAGGGCTGGATGCCAAATCAGGGTTTTAATGCAAAAAAAACAACAAAAAATTGTCCCAACAGGATGGCTTCACTTCAGCTGGGTAAAGGGCAAAGACATAAACACTTATCTCCTGCGGTCCTGGGTGCTATAACAGTCAATCCACCAATCCAACAAAAAGGCAGAAAATCAACTAGAGTCACCTTGTTTGTAGAGCCTTGTCTCTCTCCCTCTTTCTGTAGAGTCTTT